>NC_051161.1:122504900-122566470 GCF_013339745.2 Dermacentor silvarum
GTTCATTCATTAGATATCTTTAGTGGCACACCTAATTTCTTTTTTGAGAAGCTCAATCACCACATACCTGTGATGCTTTGTTTCCCAAGCACCAAATAATGCCAGCAACCTCATCACGTTATCATGGAAATCTCTTAAAAGTCACAATTTTATTTGGTCATTTTGACAAGATTGCCAAGCTGATTAAACATGAATTGCACTGAATCCTATATAATCTCAACTCTTTCCTTGATCGGCACCAGTATATCAAGCTTTAAGTTGACAACTTGAAGCATCACTTTAATATTCACAATAGGTAGGTTATCTTTATGTTTGCTTGGATTGTTACACATTTTGATGGCAAGCGCCATAACACTTCCAGATTTTGCGAGAACTTTCATTTTTCAACTTCTATTTCATCAGTGACTCCACCACACCTACCGGTGTGATAGTTTCTTTGCATACAAGGAGTATGTTATACTTTCACAAGCATCATCCAAATGTGGTTCACGTTCAAGGCATTCACCAGACATGGTAAAGCAACATTTGGCGGCAATTGCAGCAAATAGAGCAATGTAACAGTCAGAAAAGCAACCAACCTGCGATTGTACAGCAAAATCCCATTTTTGCAGCTACTCTGACGCCATTGCTGTAATATAACATGTAGAAAACATACAGCCTAAGCTAATGATCAAAGAACTGCTCAGTGACAACAGAAATTCAGACATGTGATCAAACAACCGCTCAGTGATCCACAGATCCAGACGTGATGCTGCAGCAACTGTGGAATTCCTTTAACGTGTTTTCACAGTACACCCATGTGCACAAGAAATCTAACACTATAGGGTATACCATTTGGGCAGCTGCTTTGGTGCTGCTACCACTGCCAAAGTCCTGCACCCCTCGTCAGTCAATGGGCACTAAAAGTACTGGATTTGCATGTAAGTAACACGACCACAAATATGATGCAACGAGCGGCTTTTGGTCTCTCCTAAAGAAAAATTTATTGTGATTATATGTGTCACAAACCCGAATATAATGCGAGGCGCGTCCTGAGGCTGGAAATTTCAAGGAAAAAAAGGCAATATCCATGAAAGTGAGCCATCAGGTATAGGGTGTGTCCTTCTACATTGAGCTTATTCCAATGACAAAATTCAGTGAGGCACCTGACACAGCCACCAACTCCACACCCCCTCACCACACATTCGTGCTGAGCCCCAACCCACACGATGGACTCCCATGTCTCATGTGAGCAGTGAGTGATAATCCTAACAACATACAGCTTGTTTGAAAGCAGAAACATAAGGGTTCTGCAAACGCCACATTCGAGTTGAGGCTATATTCACAGCATAGCTGCAGTGCACGCTTGCTTGCTGTAGAGACTACCATCATAATAAACATGCACGGCATTCTTGACATTGTAGCATCGCCTCAGCGGGTTAAGATATGTTTTGTTGCCCTTTTTGCACAAAAGCACGCGTCTCAATTGTGCGAAATTAGGGCACCACAGCTGCACCACTCGTTTCAAGCACAGTACTCAAACCACACATTCAGCGCTGAACCGTGGGCGGTCGACGCAGTCACATTTTTCTGACTTTTAGAGAGCAGCACATCCCTCGACGTCCGTTATGCAAAGGCGGACACGGCGACGCCACATCGCGGTTCGCTGAACTGCGCTGCCGAGGCGCTACGCCACTTCGAAATTTCAATCGTCACCTCCGCATTGTCAAGGAACACGGATCACACAACGCAGGTTCTGTATTGCCAGAGCTCACCGAGGCCAAAGCCGCACTGCCACACAAGCACTACTCACGGCTTTCCGCCAACTAACACAGAACCTACAACCAATACACAGGCAACGCAAGCACAATCACACACGCAATGTTGAACAACGCGCGGTCGGCGCGGGCCAGAGAACGATCACGCGGAGAACGAACACGCCATCCCATGCCGTCGTCACTTGGCGCCACCATCGCGCCTTCTCAAAAGCCCCTAAATGAGCGTGTCCCTAGGTGCCTAGGATCGAGTCACGTGAGGGATTTTTGTACGACATTTAGACGCACGCAACACTTCTTGGTTGACCCCGGAAGCTCTCAAGTTCCAGCGAATCGCTGCTGAGCGCAAAATCGCAATGCTTTTAGTTTATGACAGATAGTACTGAAAGTTGGGCGAGTTGGTAGCTATTCATGTTCAAACTGCAGCGCGCGCACAAGAAACTGAGTTGCGAGTCAGCGCCCGTCTGTTACCTTTGCCTTGTTGTCCTCGTTTCTTGTGTGCGCGCTGCAGTTTCAAGATGAATAGCGATTATTAGATGCGAAGGATCTTATGACCGGGGCTATGTCACTCCCTCCTATAAAGTCCCTATATAGGGACTTTAACCGGCAACAGTCACCAACGCCGCGCGCGTTCGGTGCGAAAGCGGGCAAAACACCGACGGCGTCGACAACAGTTCTGCGCGTTGCTGGTGCTGCTGCATGTCCAAGTTTATACAGCTGATACACTTCCTTGAGTCGACCCCATGGCTGCTTCGCATACTACTCAGGGTTCCCCTACGGGAAGATGGTGTAATTTTTTTATTTATTTGATTTCAAAGTGATAATTTTATTTATTTGCAGTAATATTAACTGCGAACTCTGCGTTTAGCTGTCGTGAACGCAAAATAATGTTCAGCATCATCCACCTCTCAGTTGACCTCTGCCTAAAGCGTAGAACAAGTTCAGTATAGTCCAGCGGTCTGCTACGGCGACGCGCCCACGGCTTCTTTTTTTATGAGCCAAAACCAGTCTTTCGCGCTATGATATCTCGCGTTATTTGTCTCATCGTGCTATCTTGTTTTCTAGTTTGTTTTTTTTTTTCAATTAGCTGGGGCCGGATTAGCTGGTACATGCTCCATGTAGTGTGCATTTACATCAACCTGGCCGCCATCTTAGGTCTCTAGCACGGCAAGAACGTGCGTTAAATAAGTGACAGACAAAAGATGCGCCACTCGCTGCTGAATCGGTGTAAGCGAAGCTTTAAAAGATTACTGCGCAGAACGGCACACCAGTGTATGAAGCGCGCAGTCGTTTTCGGCGACGAGCACGTCACGAACGTAACTCGCTCGAAATGGTAAAAGCCGCGACGGCGCACAAATAGCAAAGGAAAACGACAAATTGAGAACTGTGGTAATCCTGTGAAAACTGGTTACTGTGAAAAAGCAAACTATGTTGATGGGCTGGGTGTCTACGCACCAAAACCACGATATGATTGTGAGCCATGACGCAGTGGGGGACTCCGGAATAATTTTGACCATCTGGGGTTGTTTAACGTGCACATAAATCTAAGTATACAGGTTATCCTGCATTTCGCCTCGATCGAAATGCGGCCGCCGTGGCAGGAATCAAACCCGCGTCTTCGATCCAGCAGCGTGACACCACACCTGCTAAGCTAACACGGTAGGGGACGTTCAAGCGACGTGGTGCACTGATGTCATCGTGACAAACATGTTTCGATATTAGCACAATGAGTACCTGCATCTGTGACGTTACGGGCAAGCCATGTATAAGCAAAAGCACCAGGAGCCGCCTTTGAACTCGGGGTCTTGCTCCCATTCTTTTTTATACTTTCTCGCATACTTGGCCCACTTCCCCATGTTTCGATTCTCCTCTCCGAGGAGGATCCGATCTTAAGTCCAACCTATCGAAATGAATCTCGAATGTAAGCACGAACAAAAATTCGTCTCGCAGGAAAAAGAAAATGGCAGTAAATTTAAGCTTAGCGTGAGATACGTGGATCAGGTCGAAAGCTCGTGCGCCGTGCGGTATTTCACCCAGAAGCCATGGCCGTGAACACACTGGAGCGTGTCTTCTACCCGTGCTTCCCTTCTTTCACGTCGGCGCCATGATTATCTGACCATATTTTGCTGCTCTCCCTCTTGAGCATAGCCGTGTTAGTACAGTGTACTGTGAAAAACCCTCTACTCCCAGGCTCATGCCGATGCCCGGGGATCGGGTGTCCGACGGTGAAGCGGGATGTAAGTTTAAGTGCATCAAAGCCACCGGCTCAGACAACGGTGCAGAGAGGGAGGGGCATTTCGCGCGCGCACGCAGGCATTATCGCGCTGCCGGCTCAGCCAGCTAAAACATAGCCTTCGAGATTTCTTTCTACCCGATCAGAGACACCTCTGGAGCGTGGATTAGGGCGCCACTTATAGCCCAAACAAAGCCAAGTCACAGATTTTCAGTAACCCAAATATAGCCAGATAGCCAACTCGTCCAAGTCGACGCCAAAACTTTTTTCTGTAGCCCAACTTGGCTATTCATGAGAGATGATGATAGCCGTGCCGGAGGGGAGGGCAGGTCACGTATATTACACAATAGTTCATCTATATTACACAATAGTTCATTCGCACATCCACTACTGCCTTCTTGTGTGGGGGAGTACGACTAAACCAAACACGGGTAAAATTCATGTCTTGCAAAAGAAAGCTATACGACTAATCGAAGGAGTACCACACAGGTTTCATACGGCGCCTCTTTTCAAAAAACATGAAATACTAACCATTACAAACGTCATGAAAAAAAAGTTGGCGATGGTCATTTACAATCAAGTAAAATCTAATCCTACAGGTTTTTTTCAGAGGTATCTTGCGAAAAACCACTGCCACAACCTACGTCATAAGATTTATAGGAAAGAAAAACCACGCACAAATTACGGAACCGAGAAACTGAGCTATCACATTCCGCATTTTTTAAACCAACACCCTTCTCTAGCTACGCTGATTGAGGAGATCGGTTCATACCGTGCTTTTAAAAGCAAGGTACATTCATATTTATTATCAATGCAAACATAAACCTTGTTCACGTTTTATGTTGTCAAAAGTATTTGCTGTTGTTTTTTCTCTCACCTTGTGTTATTTGGAAGTCGTTAAAATCAATTCATTCGATGTCCTATTTTTGGTTTCACTTGTATACCTTCTGGTACCTTAAATGTGAAAATTATTGTTTACGTACAAAAGCATTACTGTACTGAACTGCTTCTTCTTCTGTCCTATCACCATTTTTTTTCTGCACTGCAATAGCTATTGCCAAACTGTAACACTGTGCATTGTGTCTTTTTGGGGGTGAATTTGGGTTCTCGGGGGGCAGGCGCCCTGTCAGGCTTTTTGCCTTTTCGCCGGTCCCCCAGGCAACTGTATATGTGTGTACATATACATATATGTATTGTTGGTTGCCTGAAATAAACCTCAACTTCAACTTCAACTTCAACGTGACCAGCAGAGGAGAGGCGCGCTGGGGGGTGGAGGCGACCACAGCGAAGCTGTGCATTCGCGGCCCCTTGGCAGGCTCGAACGGCGCTGCATGTGGCGGATGGGACGCGTCGGCGTCCACAGGCGACAGCGTTCCAAGCCCATTGCGGGGGATTGGATGCGTACAGGGCGTGCTACTTCAGAAAAGTTGCAGTTTCGCCTGAAAGGCGAAGCACCAATTACGGTAGCAAATTAGTAAGCTATGCGGAGTAGGGATAGTCTTATCGACTGTATAAACTTGGGCACATTCGTTTACTAACTGAATTAACAAGCATGGTGTCAGCGCGCACAAGCAAACATGAATAGATCACACTCGATGACCGCGCACAACCGATGTCAAAACGCTGGCTTGAGCGAGCGTGCCAGCAGCAGCGAGCAAAGGTTCGTGCGGTCTATCGCTTCAACGGAAACTGAGTGGCGAAAGCACAGCGCATACAAAGGTAAGAGCCGTGTTGCAGATCGCTTTCAAGATAGGGTGCGCGCGACCACCTGCAGCTGCGCAAAGTACGCAGTTGCTCGCAGAGCGGAAGCCCCACCCCCTCCCTCCCGCGCTGCCTTCCCGCTTTCTTCCTTTCGCGTGCGAGATTCCAGTTCCCCTTGCGCCCGGCCGCAAGATACGCATTTGGTACCGCAGCACAACGTTGGTCGTTATACGTTGGTCGTTATGCCGTGGTCTGCACGCTGTCGTCATCGCACCGTTGTTATCCCTGCTTGCAGCTGGCTACAGCCTTGCTTATTTGGCGAGGAATGGACATAATGCAAACAAACGCCGGGTATAGTGAAAATTGAGAGTCGCTTTAGTATACGTCAAAGAGGGTGAAGGCGAAGTCATGCGCGCTGAAGAGACATTTAATTAAATTACTTGACATTCTCATTTGAATGCGTTGTTATTTTATTACTTGTTTTCTCCTCACAAAGGTCGCGGGTTCGAGTGCATTAACTGACGCTACCTTAATTAACTGTGCCCTAATTAACACCAAAGGTCACGGGTCCGAGTACCTTAATTAACTATATATTAATTAACTAAGAGAAGGGAAGCGCAGTCGAGGACGGCAGAAAACTAGGTGGGGTGATGAAATCAGGATATTTCTAGGTAGAAATTGGAACCAGCTAGCGCAAGACAGGGGTAACTGGCGATCGCAGGGAGAGGCCTTCGTCCTGCAGTGGACATAAATATAGGCTGATGATGATGATGAATTAACTGTACCTTAATTAACTTCGCCTTAACACCAAAGATCTTGGGTTCGACTCCCACATAAGCTCGAGGGTGCGACTCCCACCGAAGGTCGTGGGTTAGAGTGCCTGAATTAACTGCATCTTAATGAACTTTGCCTTTTCTGGCATGATGAGCGGCATCGGAGTCAGCTGTGGACGAAGACGACGACGAACGGGAGATCAGTGGCACGAGCGCGTCTCTGAGCGAGGCGAACTCACATGACTTTCTGTGCCGCACGCCGCGTTTTCAATGTCACTGTCTGATGAGGCATTTAAGGTTTTCGTCTTAAAAAAAATGTCACAGTTTCGCCCTAAGGGCGAAGCAATGAATGCGATAGCAACACAGCAATGTCATACGAAGTAAGGTGAGCGGCTTTGGTAGCAATATGAATTGTAGTAAACATGAGCTGATTAAGTAAGCAGGTGTGCTGCGGCGTAAGTAGGCCGACATGAAGAGAGACTCGATGACCACGAGAAGGCGCGTGTGAAACGGTGGTGTTGATCAGAAGCGCTTCCCGTGGGCAGCGCGTGCGAAGGGACACACCTGTAGTGCTGCACTGCCGATCCGGGCAGCATTGCATGTGTAGCATGCGTTGGAAAATGTGGCCCGACTATTACTAACTGAATGAACAAGCGTGGTGTGAGCGCGCACAAACAAACATGAATAGATCACACTGAATGACTGCAGACAATGACAGTCAAAACGCTGGCAGCGAGCCCATACGCCGCAGCGGGCGAAGGTACGTGCGGTCTATCGCTTCAACGGAAACTGAGCGGCGAATGCACGGCGCATAAAGGTCAGAGCCGTGTGGAGATAAGAGACGGTGCGGACGAGCGACGAGCGCGGTTGTTAGCAGAGTAAAAGTGCGCCCCCCCCCCCCCCCCCCCCCCCCCCCCGCGCTCCCTCCGGCGCTGGCTTCCCGCTTCCTTGCTTGCGCGTGGGTGATTGAGTGCGTTCGCTCTCCGTGATAGCGCGCGTCCCCGCAGGCTTCCGCTCGGGCATACGGCGCGCGGCGAAGATTTTATCTATAGGGAACCTCACGGCGACGGCGACAACGACGGCGACGACGACGGCGACGGCAGAAATCCGGTTGAAGTGTCCATATAATTGCTATCGCAATAAAATTGAGACGGCCCGCAGCGGCAGGTAGTGCACGTGAGAGCAGATGTGACCTCCAACGCCAGCACTCGTGGTCGTTGTCATCCCGTGGTGTTCCTTACATCGCCTTCACGACATCGTGATAATCCATTCGTTGTCATATCATCAGGCTTCCGTCGTGGTCTCTGTGACGCTGTCACAGCGTTTTCATATCGTTGTCCACACGCCGGCATCTTCGAGCCATCGTCATGCCGTGACCAGTCTGTCGTCATGCCATAGTCGTATTTGAGTCATCGTCACAGAATCCCCGCCACAATATCGTCGCCATTTCATCGTCATTTTGTCGTAGTGGTTTTATTGTCTGTCATCCCGTCATCGCCATACCGTCGTCACATCGTCGTCGTCATCACGTCATTTTCGTCATCGTAGCGTCTTCGTGCAGCGTGGTCGTTCTATATTTGTTATTATTTCGTCGTCCTACCATCGGTATCACATTCTAGTCGCGATTCCGTCGTCGGCTTGACGACGCTGCGGTCGTTCTATCGTTGTCTTCTTGTGGTGGTGATTCAAGTGCCGTCATGCCATTGTCAACGTTGGGTCATCGTTAATGCGTATGCCGTCGTAGTTTCGTCTTCGTCATGCGTGGCGTGTGCATAATGGAGCGCAACAATTTACTTTGAGCGAGGCGGTCCCCAGCGAAAATGTGCCCAACTGGGTTCGTGTGATCTCTACTTGCAGATTGTCGCTTAGTAGGAACAGCGTTCCTTACAAACAATACCAGTCGATTCTTCGCTTTCCTTTTTTTTATCGAGAAATATGAGTTGGAATGAGCGTGAAACTGGAAACGCGCTCTAGAATGTCTGGATTCAATATTTCGGAAGCAAGTATCTTTTAAAGCGAAGCTTTCTGGTGTCTCACTGATTCGTCCGTGAGCGCCGAAAACGCACTGCAGGAAAGCCAACTTACACAATGGAACTATCTGCGCACACAATAGAACAACGGCGCCCGACATACGTATCGTAGAACACTACAGTATACATTCGCAGTTGTACCGATAAGAATAAGGGAAACTGCAACGCCACGCTACCCAGACGAACTGTATATATCTGCATTGCATCACGCGCGTCACGCAATGCATTCCCGGCCCTCACCATGGGTATAGGCTGCGGGTGCAGCGCACGGCAGAAGAGGCTACTGTACGCGAAAGTAAGTGCGAGCGCGATCGTACCCGTAAGGCCGATCCCGTGTATCGGCAACGGCTCTCTGACCGTCTACCACGGCAATCACAAGGCAATACTGCGCAAGTGTAGAGTCGTCCGTGAAAGTGTGAGTGCGTGCGTGTCATCAACGAATACATGATCTAAAATAAAGGCTATGCAGCTTAAGTCTTCATTCAACTTCTACGTTCAAAATATACAATCGTAAACAAACAGTCAAATCGCATATGCATCGCATCGGGTCGCTCGGCATTTCTTGGGTTAGTTGCGTGCTCGTTGGCCTAGGATTTTGACTTCAGTTTGCACGGGAGAAGGCTTCGCGTTCAACCACCTTTCTTTAAGAAAGAGGCTCTGATTTTTTTTAGCTAACTCGCAAAGCGACTCTGCAGGCCATACACCGCCACCACTGCTCCTCTCGACCCTCCCAACATTTTTACATCGTCTGGCCACATCTAGGCAGATACAATTTTTTGTTAAGCCTGCAATTACATTAAAAATGCCGATGTATTATTGTTGAAGTTATACACTTTAAAACTCAAGTTTAACATTCATCGGTGAGGAAATAATGACCGCATAGTGACATGTCCCGGTACCACTGCTCTTATCGCCCTGTTGCCAGGCCCCTCACGGCATCAATAATCCCTCCTTCTTCCTCAGAATTGTTTTTCCGCCAACATTCTCAAATGGTTATTGGTGAGGCCCGGCATGAGGCCAATGACGCTATCATGAGGGCATGCACTCGTGGGTGTCCGTAGGTCTGCAAAACAACTGGTTGAGGTTCCGTCAGCAATAACCAAGCTTACTTATTTATTGTAAAGTGAGAACAGTGCTGCACCTCGGTGTGATTCATTGACGTCAGCAAAGATGTCTTCATGTGTTACACATTACAACCGGTTACAACGTATCTTAAGATCTCGAGGATGCGTTTTCAGAGCTTTGTCGTCAGCCAGAATCACTAAGGGACGAAACCACGCTGGTGCTTACATGTGTTGTCCAAAAGGGTCGTGCCAACGGAAAGTACCGGTATACCAAAAGTGAGATGCAAATCACCATAGTACTAGTCGAATATATCTCTGGAACGATGGAAACGCTGTAGCTGCGCAAGAGTCCGATGTTGATGACAGTAACTATAAACGTATTCATCGCAGGCGAACTTTTTCACGGCGACACGGCGCGGTTAGGCATGGCAGTATCGGAGTCATTGAAGAACAGTCCATCGGTCCCTTCGTCCTCTGGTCTATCGACATGAGCCCTTCGCTCCCAAGTGAAAGCGCTGGTGTGCTGCGGAGTAGATGTCGGAGACGGGGCCGTTAACTGTGCTGCAGCGCGTCGGTTCGTCAAAGCTCTATCGAGATCAGTGAACTGCGTGGACTCCGCGCTCGCGTCGCCGATGTCAGTGCGGCCCTGTGGCGTATCGGCGAACGCGAGGATGACGAAAATCAGAAGACACATGGTTCCAATGGCCAGTAGGAGGAACAATGTCGCCAGAGAGGTTGCGACATCTGGCCACGAAGTGCCCAATCCCCCGAAACCAGATACCTTGTCTTCCTGAGGCTTATCCCTTTGCGCAGAGGCGCCGGAGGGCAACAGCGGTGCTGCTTTGACGGCACCAGTGAGCGGGTCTGCACGAACGATGACTTCGGCGTATGTTGCAGATAAGTCGGCCGGGCTGATTGCAGCAACGTTGGCTATGGCTTCTTCGCGGTCGACGAAAAGGCGATTAGTGTTGTAGTTGATACCTTGAGGCGGGAAGGGCGACGGCTTCTGCAACCTCTGTTCAGGCGGCATCGCGACCACCGCCGCTTTGACCGGTACTGCTGGTACGGCGGCCGGAGTGTACAGCTGCATGGCTCCGATGGGCGGATCTGGGCCGAGTCCTGCCGACGGTCTCTGCAGCGGTAGCGTGTCCACGATTGCTGCCGAAAGTACGGCAGGAGCTGCACCGCTTCCGGCGGCAGCGGCGGCAACCTGCTGCACTGTCTCCCTTTCGTCGGGGTCATTGACCCAACGGAGCGACCTGCGACGACGCCTCTTCCGTCGTCGGCGGCCCCTGCCGGACTTTAGGATGCCGACCAACTCTTCATTCGGGTCCCTCGGGGATCCTCGTCGACCCTGAGCTTCGGAAAATTCTGCAGCGAGGCTGTTTACATTCGGAGTGGCAGCATCCATTATTCTTCTACCTCTTTTCCTCGAGGTTCACAATGCACGTGTACTCATCATCTCAATCTATGGCGCATGCCAACATACCCTCGAGGTTGGGTTGCGTGAATCTTTTAGCTCTATTTTTCATAGCTATACTTAGGTGCGGAGCTGGACAAGTCATAGGTGGTGCTGCTTTTCGAGCTCCTATATAGCTGGGTCATATCATACAAACCTGCGTAGAAGGCAGATGAAGGCACCCACAATTGCTTCTCGAGATGTTACTCTGTAGCTCGCGCAATAATAGCTCGTAATAGCTAGCAGAACTACGTGTGTGCTCGTGCTCGTGATGTCATCATAGTCGTCACAATGCCGTGATTCCAGCTTCGTCATCCCCACTGTCATGCTGTCGCTGTCACGCCGTCGTCGTCGTACAGTAGTCATGCATCATTGTCATACCGTCGTCGGAATGCCATTGTGATTATTCCAGCTTCGCCATCTGACTCGTCCTGCTTTTTACGCCGACCGAGTGAACCAAATTATCTTATAGTTCGGGCCACTAGCTATGTATGCTGGCGGGGTGCCCCGCAACTCTTCCCAACCTCCAAGAAGAATGGACACAGTGGGAAAAAAGAACCAAAAGCCCATTGCTTCAAGATCAACTAAGGGCTGTCCAGAGGGCCCATGATGTCGCTGAAGCGCTTGGCCTGACAGTGTCAACGTGGGAGTGGCCCGCCTCGGCTTAAGTCGAGCCTCCGGACCTCTTGGAATAAAGTTTTCACACACAGACGCACTAGCTATGTGCTCATGGTCGTGATGCCGTCGCAGTGGTTCCATCGTGGTAAATCCAGCTTCCTGGTCTGATCTGGTCATGCCTTCGTCATCGTGCTTTCTACCCCGACCCAGTGGCCCAAGTTGTCTATGAGCTTGGGCCGCTAAGTATGTGCTCGTGGTTGTGATGCCATCGGGGTCGTTTTCTATTGTCCTCATAGACCATCGACATCATTTAAAAATTGACATACGATCTTCAAGTCATCGTTATACCGCCTTCGTCGTTCCATCGATGTCGTTCCTTCTTCGTCATTCCATCGTTGTCACTGTGTCGGCGTCATACAATCGTAACATATTTATGTTTTCTCGTGCATTCGAATGACAAACCGAAGCTATCATGTCTGCAGCTTGCGTGTAAGTCGTACTTCACGCATTTTCTGACGCAATTTACTTTCAAACAGTAATTTCATTCAATAAAGTACTTGCGTTTGGCCAACGGCCTAGAAGAATGGGGATGTATGCCGCACTTCCGCAGACGTGCGTGCGCGCATGACGTACATCGCTGGTGGTGGTGGTGCTTATGTAACGTCATCTAACGTCAGTTGGGTGGTGGCACCAGCTTCGCTGTACATCTTTCACAGGGCGGAATGGAGGTGGATTTTTCTTTCGTTTCAATAATTATTATGCGTTTTTGAGTTAGCCTCGCTTGATGTCTATATCCCACCTGGCTTCGGGACCAACCCGTGGTCAGCCTCGCTAGCTCCCTAGGAGCTTCTGCTTGAGATTTTTTATTGCGATAGCAATTATATGGACACTCAAAAGCAGATTTCTGCCGTCGGCGTCGCCGTCGCCGTCGCCGTGAGGTTCCGTATGACGTCATTTGGAGATGAAATCGTCGCCGGTGGTGGTAAGTGGTTCTTGAGGGAAAGGGAAAGGTTGGCGCTATCTTCTGCAGCCCTTGAGGGAGCACGGCTCAGCGCCGAACGCTGTATGTGCGAGTGAAAGGGCGCGAGGGGCGCGTCTTTCACGGGGAGTGAACGCACGGCGGAGAACAAACGCGCGTTCTGCGCCGTGCTCGCTTAAGGGCTGCAGAATTAGGCGTCTCGTTTCTCCTTTACAATCACCATATATGTAGAGCAAACGCGCCTTCTTCAGACGCGCGAGAGGCCGTGGGGGAGGGGGAAGGAAGGGACGCGACGTTTAGCTGCGGCACCAAGTGCCTATTTATATGAGAGGCTCCAGCAACAGTCACCAACGCCGCACGCATTTAGAGCTAACGCGGGCAAAACGCCGATGGCGTCGACAACAGTTCTGCGTGTTGTTGCTACCAAAGCCGCTCACCTTACTTCGTATGAGATTGCTGTGTTGCTATCGCATTCATTGCTTCGCCCTTAGGGCGAAACTGTGACATTTTTTTTCTCCCCAGTGGTATCGGCAACGTTCCCGCAACGATGGTGCATACCGAGGTTGTATGATCAATATGAATAAACTGAAGGCAATTCAACCGGAACTTCAGAAGGCTTCAGCTCACTTCCGAATGATCACTGAGGTCCGCCAGTTCGGCAGAGGAGGTATGTTATGTAGCTCGCCAGACCAGAACTGTGCCAAGGAAACACTAAATTGTTCAACATTTGGTTCAAATCCTGTCAGCTGTTTGGTCACGCCGCATCATGCATACTCTAAAGGTCCATTCTGATTTGCTGACGTCACTTTCACCTCTGAATAAATTTTCAAGCATAAGCATTTCTATGCCTACCCAACGAGGAAACTCGTTCGTCCATCCGTCACGTAAGACAATCGCTTTCAAGATAGGATGCGCAGCAGTGAGCGAATTTACCTTCGTGCTGCCTCTCACTTCAACGCGAACTAAGCGGCGAGAACACAGCGCACACGAAGCTATCAGCACTCGACGCACTCCGTCCCCATCGCAGATCGCTTTAAAGATAGGACCCGCGCGGTCGCGCCATACGCGGCCGCGAGATACGCAGCCGCCACCGCAGTACGGTTCATCACAGTAGATAATGGTTCGCATCGAGAGGAGGAAGCGTCACCGACCACGTCTACGTACGCAGTCTACCAAACGTGACACTGTTAAATTACTACACGTACTACAGCGCGCATCAGCATGTGCTCATCGTCCACGAAGCAGCGGTCAATGTTCACTCATATTATAAGATGGTACGAAACGCACCATCTTATAATATGAGTGAACATTGCTACTACTCGCCTCTCATTCGTCGTCTCATGCTGGTTTCTGTTAACATTTCGATGTCGCAACCGCGCTTATCCGCTTCACAATTCTTTCGCGGTGTTTCTCGCAATTATACGGGAGTACAGTTGGTACAATTATAGTACAGGAGGCATACGTGAATAGATTGGCAAATATCTACAAGGATTCCACAGCTACCTTGGTTCTCCATAAGAAAAGTAGAGAGTTACCTATCAAGAAAGGGGTCAGACAAGGAGACACAATCTCTCCAATCTTATTCACTGCCCGCTTAGAAGTACTCCAGCCAATAAACTGGGAAGGCTTAGGAGTGAGGATCAACGGCGAATATGTCAGCAACCTTCGGTTTGCAGATGGCATTGTCCTATTCAGTAACACAGGTGACGAATTACATACAACAAATGATTGAGGACGTTAACCGAGAAAGTGTAAGAGTGGGGTTGAAGGTTAATATGCAGAAGACAGATAATGTTCAACAGCCTGGCAAGGGAACAAGAATTCAGGATCGCCAGTCAGCCTCTAGAGTCTGTACAGGAGTACGTTTATCTAGGTCAATTACTCACAGGAGATCCGGATCATGAGAAGAATAAAAAAAAAGTTGTCGCAGTTTCACCTGAAAGGCGAAGCATCAATTGCGATAGCAAATTTGTAGAGAGCTATACGGAGTAATGATATTAGCTTTATCAGCTGTATAAACTTGGACATGCAGCAGCACCGGCAACAGGCAGAACTGTTGTCGACGCCGTCGGCGTTTTGCCCGCGTTCGCTCAAAATGCGTGCGGCGTTGGTGACTGTTGCCGGAGCCTCTGATATAAATAGGCACTTGGTGCCGCAGCTAAACGTCGCCTCCCTTCCCTCCCCCTCCCCCACGGCCTCTAGCGCGTCGGAAGAAGGCGCGTTTGCTCTACATATATGGTGATTGTAAAGGAGGAAAGAGACGCCTACTTTTGCAGCCCTTAAGAGAGCACGGCGCAGAACGCGCGTTTGTTCTCCGCCGTGCGTTCACTCCCTGTGAAAGCGCACGCCCCTCTCGCCCTTTCACTCGCACATACAGCGTTCGGCGCGCGGCGACGATTTCATCTCTATTGACGTCATACGGAACCTCACGGCGACGGCGACGGCGACGCCGACGGCACAAATCTGCTTTTGAGTGTCCATATAATTGCTATCGCAATAATAGGTTAGAGTGAATACGGCAGTCATTGCCAAATCCTGACTGGGAGCTTACCACTGTCGTTGAAAAGAAAAGTGTACAATCATTGCATTCAACCGGTGCTAACATATGGGGCAGAAACTTGGAGGTTAACAAAGAAGTTCGAGAACAAGGTAAGGACCGCACAAATAGCGATGGATCGAAAGACGGCGACGGCGACGGCGACGGCAACGGCGACGGCGACGCCGACGGCAGAAATCTGCTTTGGAGTGTCCATATAATTGCTATCGCAATAAAATGTTAGGCACAACATTAAGAGACAGGAAGAGAAGGGTGTGGATCAGAGAGCAGACGGGCATAGCAGATATTCAACTTGACATTAAGAGAAAGAAATGGAGCTGGGCAGGCCATGTATTGCGAAGGGTAGATAACCGGTGGACCATTAGAGTTACAGAATGGATGCCAAGAGAAGGGAAGCGCCGTCGAAGACAGCAGAAAACTAGGTGGGGTGATGAAACTAGGAAATTTGGAGGTGGAAATTGGAATCAGCTAGCGTAAGACAGGGGTAATTGGAGATCGCAGGAAGAGGCCTTCGTCCTGTCGTGGACGTTAAAGAAAGGCTGCTGCTGCTGCTGCTGCTGCTGATGATGATGATGATACCAAACACGATGACGAAATAGCATACGATGACGAAACAGCAGGTGATTAGTAGCAAATGCTTACTCATCATTTGCATAACTCCCACAGGAGATTCTGCGTGTAATTTTTAGGCATGTTTTCAGTCGCTGGTGTTGTCTCCGTTGACTGGTGCAGCCGAGTTATCGACAATAAGAAGACTCCAACCGAGTCAGCCATAGTTACGTTTGCTGGGACAATGCGTCTGACAGAAATTAAAATCTGGCCTCTAATTCATGTGGTTGACGCTCTGGCTCCACGCCTGCTACAATATGCACAATCTTGGCAATTTGGTCACAGCGTGAGGGGCTGCACACCTGCTCCGCAGTGCAGTGATGGCGGCGACAGCCACAATTTTAATGATTGCTCGTCCGAAGAAGAAAAATGCTGTTTATGTGGTAGTGTTAACCTCGAGAACTACTCGAACTATCCTGCAAGATCTTAGGAACTTCAAATTATAGAAGTAGTTCAAAGGAGACGTTGTTTTTGTCGTGATGACGTTGCTCAGGACCAGGGAAGACCTAAGGGATATGCTGAACTGACTGTTCATCAGCAAATGGGCGCAGACTCAATCCTTGGCGATGCTA
This sequence comes from Dermacentor silvarum, assembly GCF_013339745.2. Taxonomy (NCBI): domain Eukaryota; kingdom Metazoa; phylum Arthropoda; class Arachnida; order Ixodida; family Ixodidae; genus Dermacentor; species Dermacentor silvarum. The sequence goes on from NC_051161.1 coordinate 122,521,250, forward strand.
CTGCGGTACCGGTTTAAAATGCGCTGACAAAATCTATAGAACACTTAACATCAAGCTTGTCATGTTCACAACCCAAATGATTCAGCTTTTCAGTTCTGTAGCGAGTTGCAATGTTAGCTCGAAGATTACTGCTCATCCCCTTACATCGAACGCTGAGCCGCTGATCGATCTTTTGCCCGTTATTGTAGAAAACTGAAAATACAAGGCCATCAACTTCAACTCAGCAGACCGGCGCCGGATGCTTCTTTGGATCAGAGTAAGTAAGCAACCAGGATGTAGAAATGGATCATCGGACGCTTAAACGTAGAAGATTCCCTTATGCTAAGTAATCAGCGTCTATCACGAATTCACAAATCAAACACTTTGTTAAAGATAGCCTTTCAAAAACACATGCTAATGCTAATTCTTCCAGCTGTGTCCCTCAATCAAAAACCAAAAAGTACGTTGAAGACAGTTTTCGAAGGCAGACTTTTTAAAAGGGAGTATTTTAGAGCAAGCTGTCTGTAAAGTAGGCATTATTCATCATGGGTTATTGAAATGTATTAGAGTGACACAATCCTGTCATTATTTCCGCACCTATGGATTTATTATGTCTTTATTCAAAGTTGTCTCCTGACATTACTTTTTTGCAGGAGACTTGGCTCTCAAGTGGACGACATTTTCACATAAAAATTATCGTTGATTTCGATTGGACCGCCCATCGAGAGGCGAATGACTTACTTTATTCATAACAACTAAAATATGCCACAAAGAAAAAATATAGAGGGAGTATAGATGACCAAAAGCCGCTTGGAAAGAGCTTCTTTACAATCAGTGTCAAAATAACTGGACTGATTAAGAATTCGTAGCTGCTACATTCAAGAGAACAGTATCTAAATGCATAAGATGAGTATGATGAAAAACATCATGACTTCCTCGCTTAACTCAGCAACAAAAAAGCTTTGTTCAGATTCCTTCGGAATAGAAAGTTGATTCTGACACCAGCGAATATTACGTCTATAATTATTTCACACAAGCATCGCGGATGCTTGTGTGGAATTCACAGTGTCGGAGCTGCCTCAGCCCCAGGTCCTGATGGCGTTTCCTTCGCGATATTAAAAAAATGTTTACAATGTTTCCTCAAGGCCTTCTGAACACGGTGAATTATTCTATAAGGAATGTTTGGACTCCTGCAGAATGGAGGACAACCGAAATAATACCGCTACTCAAGAAACAGGGAGCTGGATGCAATCTTGACAATATTAGACCTAATTCTCTTACTTGAAATATGGTAAAACTTATTGAAATAATTTTATGTAACCGCATGATCGGTCATATATCTACAGATGTGTTGTTGAGCATAAGTCAAATAGGCTTCCATCCTAATCTCTCTATTTGGTGTGCGCATGTAGACTTGGAAAGCCGTATCCAACTTGCTCTGCATAAGATGGAATTTATTATTGCATTGCTGACTCTTAATCTAGCGAAAACTTATGACAGCGTCGAGAACCTACTACTGCTGGACAGACTACAGTCCTACAACTTTCCTACATATTATTGGCACGGATTTCCGAATTTTTGAGAAACAGAGCATTTAATCGTTTTCAAAACAGCTCTCCGTCATCAAAGTACAAGAAGACAAGAGGGGTGCCTCAGGGGGCTGTTCTGTCTTCTGCATTATTTAAACTGTTGAGAAGTTCTATTCCGCTTCGCCAGGATGTACATTTGTACGAGTGTATGTCTATGCAGATGACATCGCATTTTTCGTGGCGGCGAGATACAGCAATTCTATTTACCTGTCTTCGTAAGCGTACCTTTGTACTCTAGAGGCGAGGCTTCACAATCTTTATTTGTCACTAAACGTAAACAAAAGTGTATTCCTTGTCTTCCCGCTTTCTGGGACGATACAGTTATCACATAGGGTCAAAGAACCATTCCCCAAGTAATGTCGCTTAATCACCGGGGTCTCACATATGACGGAAAACATAGCTGGTGTTCTCATATAGAAAATATCGCAACTAAAAGGACACGAGTCGCAGGTATACTATGCAAAATCAGTAACCGATGTTCTGGCATGCGAAATGACATACTAATTATGATTTACCGTATGTATGTACGGCTGATTCTGGAAGTTGGCTGCGTTTTGTTTTCGGAAAAGCAATATATAAAATAAGATCACTTGTTCTTTAAGAGAGAGGAGCTTTTCGACTATGTTTAGGTCTTCCTAAATTCGTTGCTAACAATGTGTTATACCAGGAAGTGCGCCTACCTTTTCTTCACACGAGATTCCGCATCCTTACGGTTCAAACCAACTTAAGAACTTATTAATCTGCTCTGCGACGTACACAGTATGCATCATGTGTATGATCCAAAATAATTTTTTGAAAACACGTGGTCCCGGTTGCATACACCACAGGTGTACACCTTGTGAAGGCACAATTAGGACCTTTAAAATTTCGTATTCGGGAGATCATGCCGTATGATAGGTCCACGTACGTCGTCACTCAGAAATGAATTTGCAGACATTTTCCCCAATAATGCTAACTTGCCGCCGCCAGCATATTTGAATGCCCTTTTCAAGAAATTTGACTCATTTCCAAATATATGTAATAGCGACTGATGCTTCCTTGTGTGAAGAGAAGGCAGGCATGGGAACGTACTCACCATCCTTCGAATCGCCTTTTTCACTTCGCCTGCCAGAGTGTACATCAATTATTCAGGCCGAACTCCTGGCAATAGTTCTTGCTTTGAGAAAATTACCCCTTTATGCCACAAGAGTAGTTATTGTCACATATTCTCTTTCTGTATGCAGCGCGCTGAACGTGTCGACAGATTCGGAAGCTTTGAACACATTTTATGCATTAACTCCACCCCACTTAAGTTTATTTCATTTAGCACGGGCACCTAGGCCACCGAGACATTCGTCTCAATAAAATAGCTGATTATCTAGCACGAGCGTCTTTAAATGGTCTGGTATATCTGTGCTACCGGCAACTGCGCATATCACGGCGGCTCGAAATAGGTAGTTTTCTTCGACCGAAGACACAAAAAGCCTCTGATTAGAAAAATCTGCGGACTTCATGCATCTAAATTATTCTTGGGCCCGACAATGCGGCCCTAACCGACAATGGCGAAGCAACATTTACAAGGCTATGTTGCCGTATTCCACCAGCTAATTTTTACTTGCACAGATAGGGTCTGGCAGTAGCGCACCCAGGAACTCTGCCAGGGGGGGGTTGACAGTTTGCCAATACCATCTAAACAGCACTAATTTCGATTTCTTCACGGGAAATTGTCAAAAAATGCGCTTTTTGCGAGTGTGCAGACGATTGCGCGTCTTACATCTTAGTTGCAGTACTCAAATGCGTAAGGAAAGAAAAGTGGTTAAACAAAAGGGGGGGGGGGGGGGTTAAGTCGGCCTCAGGGGGGGGGGGGTTACAACCCCCGAATCCCCCCCCGTCGGTGCGCCACTGGGGTCTGGCAGTATACCCTTTATGCTACCTCGGCAATGAGCTGGAATTCATCGATCACTCTTTACTATCGTGTCGGCGGTTTTCTACTCAGCGAAAACGATGTTTGGAAATTCCGATTAGTAATCAAAGACTGCCTTTATGCAGGACGGTTCTACTCTCACTTGGAGCATAGGTAACAGCCACATGTACGTTTGCCGAGCCATTTTAAGTATCTCTGCGACACAAAAAGATTACCTTGTTAATATATTTTATTTTCTATGGATTATTTATTTCTCCTTCAATGAATTATAAAATTATACAATTAAAAAGGAATAAAGACAAATTCACAGTAACATTATTTACATTATTGTTGTTAATCAATATTTAACTTATTCATTACGTCGACCCTTTAGGTATTTTACTTTAGGTATTTTTTATTATTAAGTTAGTGGCTACTCTGCCTGTTTTTGCAATGATGAATACCTTATTGCACACTATTTTATTTCATTTATTACCGATTTCTTTAACATCTTCAATTACCTCTTTTTCATTTTTTTACACCATGCTACCACCTGGTTCGTGGCCTATCCGCCAAAGTGGGTTTGCGCCATTACATAAGCAGTCATCATCATCGTCACCGCAACCAAGAGCTATTTTCTGGTGGGATGGTCCACATCGAACAAACGAAATGGGGTTGATCACTCCCAGGAATAGGCGAAAGCTCGGGTGGCAAAGCTGCTGAAGACCACAACCGCTGCCAAATTCTTAAGTTTATCTTTAATGAACTTGCACTGGGAGAACCATGTTGCATCGAACTGCTACACACGGTAAGATAAGAAGGAAGAAGACGACGGAATGCAAGAATGCATCACTCAGTGGCTAACACAGGTGGCAGAGATGAGCTCACGAAGCTGACCGGTATTCTCCTCACTGGTAATGACTCCCAGCATGACGGCAGGAGGCATCACGGCAAGCGGCATCATGGCAAGCGGCACCACGTCAGGTCGATCCGGTGGAACAATGACGAGACAAGTCTTGCAGCCGCTTCACAGGGTGCCTCCACCACCGCCTCTAGGCGTGGCTCGCTCACACTTGCGGCGACCACTACGAACGCGCTACCGCAACAAAAACCGCCGCACGAACTCGTCCAAGGTCCTCCCGGCGCAGCCACGCAGCAGGACGCACTTGTCGCCGGGGCAGCGGGACAAGTCGCCGAGGCGATGGTTGCGATGCCGGCTGGCTTAGCAACGCAGAAGACGTCACCTTCTTCTTTTGGAGGTACCGTGAACCAAATGGACGACTTTCTTGTAGGTCGCAAAGAACGTCAAACTGCCACCGCGATGGGAAATCCTGCCCAGCTACTTCCAGGCCGTGCTCAAGTCGTCCCTCCACCTACTGGTAATGTAGAGCAGCTATATGTCAAAGGGAACGCACAGTACGATGTCGCCTGCCGAGATCCACTGCAACCCTGGGACGTCGCTGCAGCGCCGATGGGAGTGGACAACATTGCCGCTGCGTCAAACCCTCCAGTTCACGACACCATCGAGCCAACCGCTGTGGTGCTCCTGTTTCTGGCCTTGGGAACGCTGGCAGTGCTCATCTTCGTCACGGTCGCCTTCACAGAAGCGCGCTCGCTGGACACGGAACCCAGCACCGAAGCGGCAGACATGGAGCCGCTCACCGACTTTAATGTGCACCCGGCAGATGAGCACGTGACCGCCCCCATAACGAAACATGCCGATACGACCGCTGGTCAGGCGAACAATGACCAGCACCAGAAGCACCGCTCTGGCATCGATATTCCAGAGGCCGCGCATGGGGACGGCCTCGTAAAGTCACCGAAGTCCTAAAGGGACCTGACTGTACGCGCTCCCATAGGATATCACTATGGTGTTCTGTTCCACATGGACTTTTGTGGGACGAGCGGCTTTCGCGGCTGGTGCTCATGTCACTTTGTCGTAAGAAGTCACGGATATTCAGTGGAACACTTTCGGCTCAAATGCGAGACGCGCACTGCATACAAGACTTAGCAGCGCGTTCGGACTAACACGTCAGATAGTAGACGGCGAGTGAGATTGACGGAGTGCGCCGGTGAGGTCGTGTCGCAGTGCTCAAGCTTTTGTTCTTCGCCGCGTTCTTCGCGTAAGGTCTGATGGCGGCCACTTGCGCTGGGCATTAGGGGCATGTTGGATCAATATGAACCAGATAAACATTACGACGATGGGCATGAGGTACCAATGTGTGTTCAAATAAAGCAAAAAAAAAAAAAATCACAGACGTTATTCCTAAGACGCATTGAATGCGAAAGCCCAAGTGCCGATGCATTAAAGACGGACACAGGACGTGCACATCCCCCTTAATTCGCTTAGTCTACTTCGCTTAGTCATCCCGACTAATTCGCTTACGTATGCTCTTAATTCGCTTACTCATCTCCCTTAATTCGCTTCGTGTATTTCGCTTAGTCATCCCTCTTAATTATAAAGGTCGAATGTTCGAGTGACTTAATTAGCTCTATCTTAATTACCTGGGCCTTAATTAACTTCACCCTAATTACCACCAAAGGTGGTGGGTTCGACTGCCACCCATGGTTGTTGGTTCGACTCCAACCAGAGGTCGAGGGTTCGTAGCCTTTTTGTACCTATCGCGCCGTCGACGCGTTTTGGTCGACTGACTTGTGACATATAAGGCTTTCGCCTTAAAAGAAAAGAGTGATTGCGCAGCGCGCACAAATCCGATTTCATAAATTCAGCGCGATTGCATGCAGCGAAAGTGCTATTTTAAGAGGTTCCGAAGTAGTTTCTCCCTGTTACAGCAGCGCCTTGGTGTTACCTGACTATCGCAAGGGTGGGATACTGTTGTGATACTTGTTTAGTTCATTTGCGCATTGGTAACGGCAATAATTACAAGAAAAGCAACGAAAACAAACACTTTGTTTAATATTATGTGTTCTTATGTCTACATCCGTCGCCATTAATAGTAGCGCATTTACAGGAGCAAAAAAGAAAATGCTGCCAATACTGCGGTGCGATTGTCCGCAAGAAGGTCCCATATGTTCCCAGTGGAAAAAAAAAATGTGAGTGAAGCTGCTAGGGACCACAGTGAGTTGCACTGGGCTCCTCGAAGTGGAAGGACGCGCCGGGTGAGCTCCTGAACAACACCTTGAAATGTGGCGAACGCGGTTTAAGCCATGGATCGGGAATCTCAAAGACCTGCGACGTAATTCAAACGTATTTCTCTAGCATTTGCCGCTAAATTGCCGCTGAAAATTTTCTCGAAACGCAGTAAAGCTTAAGTCTTTCCCCGGGGAAGCGCACATGACTGAAACTGCAGTCCACGTGAAGGGAAAAGTTGAAACGAGCTGACTTCACTTCCTCACTATTGTTGGCTCCGGACGGGTGCAGTATTGTAGTTTTCTGAACTTTTGCAATACTGCTCGCTGGATATATTCGGATAACAAAAAAAAAAGAAAAACACAAAAAAGGAAACTCCAACACAATGTTGTTTGCTACTGGCAAATCATTTCTTTCCTTTTGGCTGTTTTTTTTTCAGTAATCAACCGCCTGTGGCGAAAAAAGTGTAAATACAGGATTGAAAAAAAAAAAAATGAAAGAAAATTTATGCAGTGCAAAATGAATTCTCACGATGCCTTACCCCAGGAGCTGCTTACATTCCTCAGGTATAAAGCTCCTACATGGAACTGTAGATTGAACGCCAGAGAATTAGGTGGTGTTGTGAAATAAGACAATTTGCAAGCACAACATGGAATAAGCTAGCGCATAACAGGGGTAACTGTAGATCGCTGGGAGAGACATTCATCCTGTAGTCGACATAAAAATGGGCTGACGATGATAACGATAACCATGGTCAGATCGCAATGGAGATTCTCTCGGCATCCGCTACGCCGAAGTCGGTGAGGCTTGTTACATATAAAAGAAAAAAAAAAAAAAAACGGCTGGATCCATCTCGCGAAGTCTGTCGACAGTAATGCGTTTAGCAGGGAATATAATGACACAATGTATTGCCAATGTGGAAACGAGTTATTTGTGAGTCGTGTACTGCAGCGGGACTCCTCTTTCGCCATTCCTTAAGAACACTCGACGCCATCGAGCGCCGCCGCCACGAAGCCTGCACGTGGCCTCCGAAATCCATGGCGTGCCGGTGCTTGCGAACGCTTAGAAACGCGTCATGCGGCAACCCGAGTCCTCTCGCGATCTTGTTTCCGGAAACGCTTCGCCGTCTAGTGGCGTTGCCGCAAAGTCCGCGCGTGGCCTCCAAGACGACAAGCGTACGCGTCGGTCCCTGCGAACGCTTACAATTGTTCCCTCGCTTGCCGCAGTGAGCCAGTTGCCGAGAAGTCCAAACATACTCAGTGCATTCATGGTGCAGCTCGCTAATGTGTTGATGGGAAAAACTTTCATTGGAAAGCGGCACTTTGCCAGTGCATTTATGGTGCAGTCTGCTAGATAGTCGGGTTGCTGTCCTTGAGGAACCCTTGTGACGTGGGTTCAATTCCGCTCGGCATCGGAGACATACACACAGTGATCCCAGTTTGGAACCAAGGGGTTCATTGAATACCAGCTCAGATTGAATGGCACATACCCAATGCTCCAAGTCGGTGTCAAAGAGTTTCTTCGAACAGTGGTACCTACACAGTCCGTATGTATACATTGCCAAATATTCAGTGATCCAAGTTGGTCTCATGGTTGGTTTCGAACCATGTTCCATCAGCACAGCAGCCAGATGTGCTGCCCATTCGACCATGGACTACGCAGAGACACCAGGTAGGTGGAAAACGGATACAAACTTGCGTAGATAGACACAAACATAGAGGCACAGCTGGTCCCTGGAAACTGCGAGGGGGTGGATTCAAGCACCTTGTGGTGCATATTGTGAACCCACTACCGGTGAAACGGTGATTACGTGGAGCTGTACTTCTCGTCTCTGTGTGGAGAGCATAATTAGCTGCACGGCGAACTAGCCCTGGACATGATCCTCCTACCCTCAGCATGCTAACACATTAAACATTATAGGTTGTAGGAAGGAGTCTTTTAATGGGCTTTAGCATTCTTAGCCTAATTAACGCACTTTCGGAGTCTAACTTTATGTATCTATGTCGCTAACCGTTTTTCCCGCAAGCATGGGTCTCTGGGTAGTCCATGATCGAATGGGTTGCTCGACGGGCTGCTGTTCAGAGAAAAGAGTGTTCGACACCAAGCATCAAACGAACTTGGGTGTTGTAACCCCACCCTAAAGCCGAGTTAACCCCCCCCCCCCCCCCACGCGTCCAGCCCCACCCGAACGTGTACCTTTAGTGCTCTGTTCACATTGTGACGCATTACAATTCAGGAGGCGGCTTGAGATCGAATTTTTCTGATTATCAAAAACACTCTATCACTTCCTTGTATTTATTCATTCACTCTTAAAGTACTTTGAGTAAAACGCTGAAGAAATAAACATCGTCAGCATCCTTGGTGTCTATATATTATTATATATTAGGCATTTTATTTGCTGTTGGATTTCTCTGGCGAAAGCAAGGAAATTGCATATTATGCAAAGTGCTTCCGCTTCCGCTTAACACTTCCACTTAACACGTGTTGTCATGGCAATCGTGGAGCTCCTAGGTGCCTAGGGACATAATCGCTTAGGGACTATTGAGGCACTGGTCTCCACTGAGCGTGGCTCTCTTTATCTCCGGGAGCAGGCGCAGCGACCTTGCCGAGCGCAGCTCCTACGTGCGTAGGGAGCGAATCGTTTAGGGTGCGTTGAATGTCCGGCGGTGCCGCACTTTATTATTGTAGCGTTTGTTTTAGTGGCGTAAATCCTTGCAGTATAGTGGTGGTGTGGCATGACGGCTTTTGATCTCGGTGAACTGTGGGGGTGTAAACAAGAGGATACTGCTCGCGTTTGTACCCCGGTGCCGCGGCGGAAGGCGCCGTGCCCGGCGCCGACGCGAAGCGGCGGTCATTGGGGTGTTGCGGGGCGCAGCGTAGCAACACCCCAAATAAAAAAATACCGCTACACTCAAGTACACTGCTTCCTCCCTGACAGTGAGATTATATTTGGATCATCAAAACAGTGATGCGTTTATTTAGGAATACTATTGTTTCTCTCTCGCAGGCGCGAGGACAAGAAGGTGCGAGAGAGAAACGATGATATTCCTAAATAAACGCATCACTGTTTCGATGATCCAAATATAATTTCACTATCAGGGAGGGATCAGTCTACCTGACTGGAGCAGTAAGTTCTTTATTTGGGGTGTTGCCACGCTGCGCTCCGCAACACCCCAACGACCGCCGCTTCTCGTCGGCGCCCGGCACCGCGGCTTCCGCCGCGGCCCCGGCGTACAAACGCGAGCAGTATCCGCTTGTTTACACCACCACAGTTCACCGAGATCAAAATCCGTTACGCCTACCACCACTACTGCAAGGATTTCCACCACTAGAACAAACGCTACAATAGTAAAGCGCGGCCGGCGTGCCCCACACATTGGCCAACGTGCCCTAAGCGATTCGCTCCCTACGCACGTTGGAGCTGCGCTCGGCAAGGTCGGTGTGCCCGGTCCCGCAGATAAGAGCCACGCTCAGTAACTAGCAGCCGCCGCGCGGCCGTGCAGACCAGTGTCTCAAAAATCCCTAAGCGATTATGTCACTAGGCACCTAGGAGCTCCACGATTGCCATGACAACACGTGTTAAGCGGAAGTCACGTGACCCACAGTGCCACGCCCCCGCTGTACCTACTAGCAATTGTAAAGTCGCTGCCGGGTGCGGGTCCAGGAAACGCCCACCTGGGCCGGTCGTGTCAAGGCACAGCAGACGACACCGGCTCCAAAGGTAACGCAGGTAGCATTGCCGGAACATAAAGTAGATCCCCGAGTTTCTCAACTCATGCAAGAGAACGCTAGACTCAAAGCAGAAATGCAGGAGATGAGGGCCGACTTTGAGTCGCTCCGTAATTCTTACCCCTCGCAAGCCGAGAAGCAACAGGAGCCCCTATCAAGGGAGCCACAGGCGCGCTCTAGTAAACGTAGGGCCACGCCCTCAGAGGGAGACGCTGACTATATGGAAACCGAGTCCAATACCAAAGGCTTAGAAAGCATGCAACGGGCAATCCAGCTGCTCACTGAAAGCGTGACTGCCCTCTTTAAAAGGATGGCTTCCCTGGAAAGTGGATAGGCCGCGTTAGCTACGGCTAGACAGCCTTCGAGAGAGCCCAGTCGGGCACCTTTACCCGCAATTGCCGCCCCCGTCAACAAAGCGGTGGAATGGCCAATCCAAGGCAATCACCATGGCGGTCAATTCCAATAAGCTGGTTGTGTGGCAGTGGAACTGCGCCAGTTTCCAACGGCGCAAAGCTCCGCTGCAGCAATTCGTTTCGGCACAGGCGGTCAAACCGCACGTGCCGAAACAAGAAACTGTTACAAGAAACTCTCGATGACACGCCCACCTTCTCGGAATACCGGGTCGTATCGATACGGGAGGAGGGAAAGTGGAGTTTAGCTACCTTGGTCGCACGGAAGTGCGCCTTTCAAGTACACAAATTACCACTTGGCAAAACCAGGGTGGAGATCATTATGGTCGAAATTATCCCTAACAATTGGCTTAAGAGCAGTGTCTTCCTTTTAAGAATATACAGCTCGCCGTGGGATCAACGGCAGGCATTCGCCACAGGCGGTCAAACCGCACGTGCCGAAACAAGAAACTGTTACAAGAAACTCTCGATGACACGCCCACCTTCTCGGAATACCGGGTCGTATCGATACGGGAGGAGGGAAAGTGTAGTTTAGCTACCTTGGTCGCACGGAAGTGCGCCTTTCAAGTACACAAAAAACCACTTGGCAAAACCAGGGTGGAGATCATTATGGTCGAAATTATCCCTAACAATTGGCTTAAGAGCAGTGTCTTCCTTTTAAAAATATACAGCTCGCCGTGGGATCAACGGCAGGCATTCGCCACGATCATGACAAAGGCGGTGGACCTGACCAAGGGGGCCGCCATAGTGATAGCGGGTGACTTCAATGCACCCCACGATGCCTGGGGATACCCCCGCAACTCCACCAAGGGCAATCTCCTTGTCCAGGCAGTTTCTTACTGCTCACTGGAATTGATTACGGATCCTCAATACCACACGCGAATCGGCACGTCGGTAGTCCGAGACACCACTCCGGACCTGGCGTTCATCAAGAACGCCCCCGGAGCAGGATGGAAAAATTTGCAAGAGAATCTGGGTAGCGACCACTTCATTGTGGCGATTACCCTAACAATTATCACAGCTCCTACCAGGGAATTTAATGGACTGGGATGCCTTCCGGAAATTGCGGGAGGCGGACCAGACCGACTACGATAATCTCGATCGTCTGTCCACAAGACTACAGAAGAACGTACAAGCTGCGACCAAGGTGGTTAAGACCGACCTTGAAGTAGATCAGATGGACGCGCTCCTTGCGCACCTCTTGGAAGCCAAAAACTCTATCCTGACCCGCTGGAGAACGCACAGACTCCGCTGCCGACTTCGCAAGAAAATTGCAGAGTTCAATCGTGCAATAGAAACTCATTCCATCGAACTGCCAAACAACAATAGAACGAAGTGTGTTCCTCGGTTGATGGGCGGATGAGAGCGGGGAGAAAATGGAACCTCCTCAAACACTTACTCGACGATTTTCAAAGCAAAAGCAATCAAAGACTAGCCATTGATCGCATATTGCACAATCAAAAGGCGGCGGGCGTATTTGAGCACGCCCTCCTGTAAGAGTTGGCCAAAAGTATCTCCCGCTGGGCCCCTCCGGTGACGTGGATTATCCCCGTTACCGGGGGTGGGGGGGGGGGGGGGCGCAGTGGGGGAGCTCGACGCCTCCTTCACAGAATCCGAAATCTGGGAGGTGCTCGAAATGCTCAACGGTCGCTCGGCACCGGGCCCGGATGAAATCTCCAATAAGCTCCTCCGCAACTTGGACGGACACTCAGTAGCGTTGCTCACCGAGGAAGTCAGTAAAATCTGGGAAACGGGCCTCGTCCCCGACTCCTGGAAGACAGCCTCAGCGGTGCTCATCCTGAAACCAGGCAAACCTCTTGCGCCGGAGAACATGCGGCCCATCTCGCTCACGTCCTGCGTGGGCAAGGTGGCCGAACATGCCATTCACAACCGTATATCTAAGCACATAGAAACTAATGAGTTATTCTCTCACAACATGGTCGGCTTTCGGCCGGCACTCTCCACACAGGACGTCAAGCTACTTATAGAATCGTTCGTTAGGACAGCATTGTAGGTGCCAAGAATAATTTAAATGCATGAAGTCCGTAGCTTTTTTTTACTGAGAGTCTTTTAAGCATGGAATGATTTTAGCTCGCGTTGTCGGTGACATTCAAGTGACCTTGAGCCAAAAGCCAGAGCCGTTATCCGAGCACTCAAACAAGAACATCCGCACATCGTTGCAAGAACAAAACGAGATCACCCGGGCAACCAGTTAAAACTTACAAAAATACGGTCCCCAAACCTTTGTACAGACCGCATTACATACGCTAGATACTTCCCAAACAAGTTACAAAAAATATTACTTCCGATTTCGTCCTCTGTCGCCGATGTTCGGGTCCCATCGGGTGAGGTCCCAAATGATCTCCCCCTGACCACTCCAACTCCCGCGGCACTGCAGCCCACGGAGACCTTCGAGCTAGTCACGGTGGAGCTCCCCGTGACCTCCGATGAGGAGGACATGGACGAGTGAACCTCCCGAAAGCGTGGCCGAGACAGCGAGGACGAGGAGGAGGTTCCCAAGCAGTCGAAGGGCCTCGTTGTCCTTCCCGACTCAAACCGAAAGCCTTTGACTCCTCCATCCGGCTCTGCTGCTGGCGAACAAGCTCCAGATGCAGCGACGGCGGCGACCAGCGCAGTGGGGCCTGCAGCTACCACCACTACTGCAGAAAAGACCGCATCAACTGCTGTTCCTAGGAGGCCGGCTACTACCCCCACCGGAGTTACTGTTTCCCAGGAGACGGCAGAACCTCGCCTTGAGCCTCACCGAAAGGTGCCGCAACATACTGCAGCTGACTTCCTGAAAAGGAATCAGCGGCCAGCCACAAACGTGGCAACGAAAAAGCAGAAGAAAAACAAAACAGCAAAGGCCAAGCGCTCCCCTCCGGCTGGCGCACCCCTTGCTGGTTCCAGCTCCTTCCAGGACGCCTCACCGTCTATCCCAGCACCCCCCCCCCCCCCCCCCCCCCACAGCAGACTGATCACAGACAGCCGACGCCTGAGTACATGACCAGCATGACCAGCCGGGCGAGGGCCCACGAGCCTGCTGGCAGCACCCATGAGGTTCCCGATGACTTCATCCTGGTGATGTCGCGCGCCGCCCGTCGTCGCACCAGAGCCACCGTGGCCCTGGCCTCAGATCCTGCCGTGGCAGGAACGGTCTTGTTCCGGCCCTCCGAGAAGGGCGGCTCCTTCGCGAAGGAATCGCGCCTTGCACTCGCCAGTCGACAGTGCGACTCAGGGCGAGAATCACGCGCCTCAATAAGGAAATCGAGTCCCACACGTCCCAAATCGCCAGACAGCAATGTGAGGAAGCATGCGCAGAAACTGACGGACGCATGCGTAGGGCAAGCAAATAGAACCTGCTTAAAAATCTCCTTAACAGCGATTAGCAATCCAGGAGCACTCTCAACCTCGCGTCGGATAGACTAGTAAAGAAACAATTCTCGATAGGACTCACAGAGAAGGAGGTGACCAAAAACCTAGCATACACATGCCCACAGTTCGGTCCGCCGGGGCGAGGTAATCACTTACGAAGGCCATCGGGTGCCAGATCTGGACGATCCATTTGAGACGTCTGAAATCAGACACGTCCTCTGCAACCTTAACGGCAGATCGGCGCCGGGGCCGGACGGAGTGACGAATAAGCTCCTCAGGAACCTGGATGACAGGGGCATCGAAACGCTCACAGACGAGATCAACCGGGTATGGAATTCCGGCCAAGTCCCAGAAGAATGGCACACCGCCAAAGTAGTACTCATCCCTAAGCCGGGTAAGCCCCGCACATCGACAATTTGAGGACCATCTCTCTTACGTCCTGCATCGCCAAGGACGCGGAACAAGCTCTCCACAACGAATCGTTGCACACATTAAGAGCAGGGAACTCTTTAGGCACAACCTATAGTCGGCTTCATACAGTCCCTGTCAACACAGGATGCTATGTTTCTTCTCAGGAGGGCTACTTTTGATAAGACCTGCGACGTAAGGGGAATCCTCGTGCTGGACCGCTTCAAAGCTTTTGACAGGGTCAAACACAGGCACATACTGCGAGAAATTTCTGCCCTTAACCTGGGACGGAACTTTAACGACTTCACAACATCCTTCCTGGCGAATCGCAAGGCGCACATCAGGTTAGGAACGGTTTCGGGAGGTCCTTACGAGCTGGGAAACCGCGGCACACCGCAGGGCTCGGTCCTCTCCCCGCTACTGTTCAACATAGCCACGCACAGGCTTTTCGCTCGCCTCGCCGAGATCCCGAACGTGGGACACGCCATTTACGCGGATGATATTTCGATCTGGGTGCCGGGAAGATCAATGGCCACGATTGAACACTCACTACAGAACGTGCTAGAAACCATCGAGGGGTTCCTCTCCGGCACGGGACTAGATCTTTCCCAGTCCAAATCGGAACTCTTGCTGTACAGACAATCTAGGCACGGAGTAAGAAATCTCGAGCCTCTGGAAAGTCTCCCGATAGTTACCAAAGCCAAAAACGTGCAACCAATGCCGAGGGTAGACTCGGTCAAAATTCTAGGTCTGCTCATCGACGCCAAGGGTTGCAACGCGACGGCTCTCAATAAGCTCTCTGGTCAGGCTGGAAACGTCATCAGAATGATCACCCGCATCTCCAACCGAAGAAGCGGGCTAAAGGAGGATAATCTTCTCAAAACTTCCCAGGTCTTCTTCCTAAGCCACATTACCTTTTATAACCCCCTACCTCAATTGGAGCAGGGCGGAGAACGCCATCTTAGACACGCTTATAAGAACGGGCCTCAAACGTGTGCTGGGACTTCCCCAGTCCACGAGCACGGAACGACTGCTGAAGCTAGGGCTCCATAACACGATTGACGAAATTATAGAAGCCCATCGATGGCGCAGGTTTATAGAGTATCATCCAGCAGGGCAGGAGTCAGAATACTAGACGAGGCGGGCATTCGGCCCAGGCACGACCCGGAGGATAAATTCTGTCTACCTAAAAACGTTAGTTCCCTAATCAAGGTAGAGGCGACTCCCTGCAACATTCACCCAGTACACAACGAGGGTAGGAGACTCGCCAGAGCTCGGGCAATCCTCAAACAGATCACTCGACAGGAACTTCACGCTCTATTCGTAGACGCCGCTATACATGACAGCGAAGACGCGTTCGCCATATCGGTAGTGGACGCGAAAGGCAATCTTTTTAATTCGGCCTCTCTGCGCACCTATCCTGCTCACGAGGCGGAGGAGGCGGCTATCACCCTGTCTGTACACAGCGCACATTCTCCCCTCTTCGTCCTCTCGGACTCGCGTACGGCCGTTGGGTCCTTTTCGACGGCGCGCGTATCGCTACAGGCGAATAGGATTGCGATCAATACGCTCACTAATTTCCGGAAAATTGGCACGTAATCTTATTTCCAGATTTCATGGTTCCCGGCCCACCTGGGGGACTCGGTCCAACCGCACGGCTGCAATCCCAACGAACGGGCTCACCGGCTGGCGCGCGATTTCACGACCCGCGCAGCCGACAACGGCCATCCTCGTAACGAGGCTTGCATCCAGAAAGACCCGTTGTGCACCTTTTAAGAAATAATCTCTCACTACACCTTGGAAAGGATGTGGTTCTCTTCTCCCCACCCAAAACTAAACAAACCATAATCTAGCACGCTCAGAATGCTACAAACTCGCACGTCGTACCCCACTCCGCGGTCTCTTAGCAGGATAGACCCAGACTTCCCGCAGTCCTGCGCCAAATGCGGCGCCGATTCATGCTATTTCGACCACATGCTCTGGCTGTGCCCAGCCCTAGAAAACTCTACACTTGCCACCAAGGAATGGTGGGATGAATTCCTCAGAAGCGACAAGCACCACATCCAGCTCCAGGCAGCCCAGAGGGCCCGCGACATCGCAACGGAACTTCGCCTCCCGGTGCCATCGTGGGCGGAGCCACCGACTCGACCTGAGGGAGCCTTCTGCTCCCCCGGGCCACAGTTTCTCAGGACCAAATAAAGTTCTTGTCACCGTCACTCGCTCGCCAAGGTCGGCCATGGCCATGGCGGCAGGGAGACGACGCAGTGACGACGATGGAATGACGAAGAAGGAATGACGTCAATAAAACGATGAAGGCGGTATGATGATCACGGCACGACGACAGTGCGATGAAGATGAGAGTGGGATCACGAAGCTGGAATCACGGGGATAGAATAACCTCGGTGGCATCGTGACCAGGAGCACGTTCAATCGACCAAAAAAGTTTACGGGCCAAGGGAGCTGACAAAAAACTGAATATCTCAGCAGCCTCAAAACGCAGCCTGGTACTCGTATTTCCAGCCTCTACTGGTATGTGCGAACAACATTGTGATGTACGGTTTTACTGGCTACGTTTAAAGGCTGCTCGGATATTTAGCGTTTTCCGAGATCCCGTGGTCCGTAAATGTTTTTGGTCGATAGTACATATAGTGGTCCAAGTGAGTAGACAAAACATGGGTCATTGGGTCGGAGTAATTATTATTAGTTATGTAATCGTATACACACAGCAAAAAGGGAAATAAAAACGGGATAGCAATTCTCCTGAAAAATACACCCCACCAACCCACTTGAAAAAGGAAGAGAAAATCGAGAAACCGAAGAGGAAGGAGGTAAAAGAAGGAAAAAGGGGGAGGAAGGCACACCACAACGCATCACGCTTTCACACGCAGAGTACGAGCGTTACAGACGAGTCTAGTCCCGCGGTTGACAAGAACTCCATCATAGCTTTGTGAGCTTCATATTCAGGGGAAGCGTGATCACCTCTCGGAAACAAATCATTAAGCGCAGTTCGAACAAGATTAAGTTGTTGGAATTTGTTCAGCAACACATCGCGACAACTGTTGAATGTTGGACATTCTAACACCAAGTGCACAAGCGTAGCTCTTCATAGCTCTGGCAAATCGTCAGGAGGTCGTTGACCGTCTGAGGATTCTTCGCCAAGAGCATTTGGAAGGCGTCATCTT
This sequence comes from Dermacentor silvarum, assembly GCF_013339745.2. Classification (NCBI taxonomy): domain Eukaryota; kingdom Metazoa; phylum Arthropoda; class Arachnida; order Ixodida; family Ixodidae; genus Dermacentor; species Dermacentor silvarum. The sequence continues at coordinate 122,538,895 of NC_051161.1, forward strand.
CTATGCCTTTCAAGATGTTCTTGATCTTGTCATCTTCGGTCATATCTGGGTTGATACGCCGGCAAACATCAACTACATCTTAAATGTAGCTGGTAAAGGTTTCGCCCTTTCGTTAGGCACGACAGCGAAGCTGTTGTTAAGCTCGAAGTTTGCGCACAGCAGGGCGACCAAAGACCTCTTGAAGTTTCGTTCGGAAAGCTGTCCAGGTGGTAAACTCAGCCTCATGGTTCCGGAACCAAAGATGGGCGACGCCGGAAAGGTAGAATGGGACGTAACGAAGCTTGTCAGCTTCAGTCCATTTGTTGTGGGCACTCACTCGGTTGTACAGTGACAGCCAGTCCTCTACGTCATAATCGTCAGTGCCATTGAATATGGGAGGATCCCGTTGGCGTGGCGCGCCAGGACAGATGACCGGAGGCGGTGCCTGGGGTGGATTGGGAGGACTAGTCTCCTCAGGCATGGGAGCTGTGACAGAGATCGTCCGGCTTCGGAGTTCCAGTTTTGCAAAAGGCCCAGCACCTTCCAACAAATCTCGCGAAGCACTTTGGAAGTAAGCGTTCGCGACTAGCACGATAGAGCAGCGAGAGGTAACACAGCCGATTGAGCACCGAATCAAGGTTTATCTTTCTCGTCGTCGTTTTCCCTCTCATAGCCACAGTCCCACTGCTCCTTATTTTACAGTACAATATATATGTATATGTACAGTATACGTACGCCAAGCTCCGGCTTCCAGAGAACGCTTCCGGCGTTTTGCCCGAATGATCCCCCGGTGCTTCGCCCACTCATCATCATTTACTTCGTGGATATGCGGTTATTTTGTTTTACTATCGTGTCAGCGGTTTTCTACTCAACGAAAACGATTTTAACAGTGGAGCTGTTTAAGCGACCGTTCAGTCCGTGTATCGCGAACAAAACCTCGCTGAGCGATGACGTCACCTGCGCTGCCTAGCGCCGCTATGCGTCTCGCTCCGCCAAGCTCCACCTACCAGCCTAGACACTGCGTGCAGCCGCATGTTTTTCACGAGTGGTGACGTCACCGAGCCGCACCTGTGCCTCGTCTCGCCAAGCGAAACCGAGCAAAAGGGTTTGAGCGTCCAGAAACGTCCAGATACTTTAATGACCGAGTGTTCGTTGCTCCTTCGGCGGTCGATGATTCCGGGGTGATCTTGCGCAAAACGTGGCCTTGTCTTGAAGCATAACCTGGAAAAATTTGGCCGAACCGAGAGAAAGCTAGGTGGTGTCACCAGCTTCGCTATGTGCCCAGTCTTCGCACCACTAGTGCGAAGCTGTCCCTAATTTTTTGGAAATTCCGCTTAGTAACCTAAGAATGCCTATACACAGTACTGTTCTACTCTCACTTGGAGCATCAGTATTAAAATACAGCCACAAGAACGTTTGCCGAGAGATTATAAATACCTCTGTGACACAAGACTGTCTGATTAATATTTCCCATTTGCTATGAATTATTTATTTCTCCTTAAATGAATTATAAAACTATACAATTAAAAAAGCGGAAAGAGAAATTCAGAGCAATATTATTTAGAATAGAATAGAAAGTTTATTTCTCATTCACGTAGTACAAAGCAGTATAGGGAAGAGGGGACACTAGGCAAAAAGCTGTTCATATTAGTGAAAATTTAACTTTTATTGCGATAGCAATTTTATGGACACTTCAACCGGATTTTTGCCGTCGGCGTCGCCGTCGCCGTGAGGTTCCGTATAGATTCCAAGGGCGATAAAATCGTCGCCGCGCGCCGTATGCGCGAGCAAAAGAGCGCGGGGGACGCGCGCTATCACGGAGGGCGAACTCCCCCGCGCGCTATCACGGAGAGCGAACGCACGCTGGAAAGCAAACGCGACCGTCGCCCGAAAGGCCGTGGGGGTATGGGAGGGAGGGAGGGAGGCGGGGCGGCGCTGTGCTCCGGCACCAAAAGGCCGTTTCACATGGCGCGATTTTCACACAGCGACACAGCGAATTCCGTCGCTCAGCGACCGCCGCGACGTCGCAGGCTCTCCGCGACGGGATTCCAACATGTTGGAATTTCCGTCGCTGAGTCGCAGCGATCGGCGCGATGTGGGCGGAGCAACGTGACGTAACAGCAAGCGCCGTCGAAATAGGCACTTTCCTGTTTTACCGCGTGTTGGAAGTTCAGCGGAGCAATGTCGCGCACCAGTTTCAATGATGTTTTAACAGAGCGTACCCACCAGCGCTTGTGGCTCAGGAGCTTCATCCAGAATTTTTTTCTCCAGCTCGCACAATTCATTTAAAAGGAGAAGCTGCATGCTATCCAGGTCGGGAGCTGACGCCGCCTTCAACATACGGCACGTACCCTCACGATCGTCGCGTCGTCAACGTCTTCATTGCTACAAATTGTGCCAGGCACTTGCACACTTAATAGTAGCTTCTTCTTTTGGAAAGGCAAATACTTCTGCAGGAGAAGAGTTGTGGCTTCCATCGTACCGCAACAACACAACTAGAGTGTACAAAACAAAACCATCCACCACGCCGCACGCTTATGCGGTTTGTGCAGCATTTTCGCTAGCCGCAACTGCGGACTAAGCGATCGCAGTCTCAACGCGTTTAAAGGCTGAAAAATTATGTACTATTCTATTTTCAAAAAAATTGTAATGTAATGTATGTAATGAAAATGTAATATTTCACTAGTTTCCATGTTGTTTTTATTTAACGATGCAGGCATGGATACTTTGTGAGCAGGGAGCAACCTTGGGCGTCGCTGCGACGGAAATCGCGCGGTCAAAGATGCATGTGAAAGCTGCCAGCGAAAATCGCTCTGCGACGTGCGCGACAGAACGATTTTTTTCGCCCCAATCGCGCCATGTGAAACGGCCTAAAGGCGTATCTTGCCACTCAATCTCCCACGCGAAAGCAAGAAACCGGAAGAGGGGGGGGAGGGGGGCAGCTTCTCCTCTGCCAAGAACTTCTCCTTTGCCCGACGGTGCCGGTCGCCCGCACCGTCTCTTATCTCCACACGGCTCTGACCTTTTTATGCGCTGTGCATTCGCCGCTCAGTTTCCGTCGAAGCGATAGAGCGCGCGAACCTGCACTTGCTGCGAGCGTTTTGACAGTCGTTGGCTGTAAAGCCCCTATATTTATAAAAGTAGCGCCATTCTTAGATCTTGCCGCCACCGCGCTCACCCCGGCGCTTCCTGCCCGCCCTCTCTTAACCGCCTCCTGTCGCCCCAGCCTCCTCCGCTCCCCCATTGGCCAATCCGTGTCACGTGGAAGTTCGCGTCGCGCTTTTGTATATTTTTTTCTTTCCAGCGCGCTCCGACTGCCATTCTCGGGCCTGTGCGACGAAAGTGCTGTACGCACAAACGGATCAAACGTGTTAGGGACAAGAACTTCGTTGTGGTGGCATGCTGCTGCGCCTTAAGTTGCCGCAACCGACAAGGCGAGGGCAAAAGGCTTTTTTTGTTTACCATCCGGTGTGCGCAAACGCTTGTTGCACACTTGATATTTGCGCCGTCTCGCATCGTCGCGTTGCTACTTCCAAAACGGCATTATTAAGACCAGTTACTGACTGACGAAGCAAAATCGCGCCTCAAAAACGTCTCCGTAGGGCGCGATCGAAGTTTTCCTCGGATTTCCTCTGGTAGCGCGTTAGCTGTCGTCTGCCAGGGCAGGCCCGACGCAGGCGGCGCCACTGTCGATATCGCGCCTCGATCGCGCTGGTCGCGCCGAGCGCGATAGTGGAACGGAGGAGGAGGGAAGTGGATGGCGCTACTTTTATAAATATAGGGGTTTTAATTGGCTGCGGTCATTCAGTGTGATCTATTCATGTTTGCTTGTGCGCGCTGAAACCACGATTGTTAATTCAGTTAGTAAGCCAATGTGTCCAAGTTTATGCAGCCGATAAAACTACTATCCCCACTCCGAATAGCTCTATACTAATTTGCTTTCGCAATCGATGCTTCGCCTTTCGGGCGAAACTGCGACATTTTTTTCTTTACGTGGACCATTTACTTTAGGTATTTTTTATTATTATGTTATTGCTAGTCTTCTTGTTTATGCAAGGCTGACTACCTTATTACACACTATTTTATTTCATTTATTACCGGTTTCTTTAATATGTTCATTTACCTCTGTTTCCATTTTTTTGTATCATATTGCCACCCGGTTCGTGGCCTATTCGCGAGAGTGGGTTTGTGCCATTACATAAGCAGTCATCATCATCGTCACCGCAGCCAGGGGCTATTGTCTGGTTTGATGGTCCACATATAACAGATAAAATGGGGTTGATAACTACCAGGAATAGGCAAAGCTCGGGTGGCAAAGCTGCTGAAGGTCACTACCGTTGCCAAATGAACAAGTTTATCTTTAATGAACTTGGACTGAGAAAACCATGTTGCCTCAAACTGCCGCATAGAGTAAGGCTACAAAGAAGAAGAAGACGACGGAATGCAAGAATGCATCACTCAGTGGCTAACACAGGTGGCAGAGATGAGCTCACGAAGCTGACCGGTATTCTCCTCACTGGTTGTGACCCCCAGCATCACGGCAGGAGGCATCACGGCAAGCGGCATCACGGCAAGCGGCACCACGTCAGGTCGATCCGGTGGAACAATGACGAGACAAGTCTTGCAGCTGCCTCACAGGGTGCCTCCACCGCCGCCTCAAAGCGTGGCTCGGTCACACTTGCGGCGACCACTACGAACACGTTACCGCAACGAAAGCCGCCGCCCGAACTCGTCCAAGGGCCTCGCGGCGCAGCCACGCAGCAGGACGCACTTGTCGCCGGGGCAGAGGGACAAGTCGCCGAGGCGATGGTTGCGATGCCGGCTGGGTTAGCAGCGCAGAAGACGTCACCTTCGCCTTTTCGAGGTATCATCAACCGAATTGACGGCTTTCTTGTAGGTCGCCAAGAAGGACAAACTGACACTGCGGTGGGAAATCCAGCCCAGCTACATCCAGGCCGTGCTCAAGTCGTCCCTCCACCTGCTGGTAATGTAGAACCGCTGTACGTCAAAGGAAACGCACAGTACGACGTTGCCGGCCGAGTTCCGCTGCAGGCGTGGGATGTGGCTGCGGCGCCGATTGGAGTGGACAACATTGCCGCTGCGTCAAACCCTCCAGTTCACGACACAATCGAGCCGACGGCGATGGTGCTCCTGTTTCTGGCCTTGGGAACGCTGACTCTGCTCATCTTCGTCACGATCGCCTTCACCGAAGTGCGCTCGCTGGACACGGAACCAAGTACCGAAGCAGCAGACATGCTGACTGACTTTAATATGCACCCGGCAGATGAACACGTGACCGCGCACATAACGAGAGACACCGAGACGACCGCTGTTCACGTGACCAAAGACCAGTACCAGATGCGCCGCTTTGGCGTAGACATTCCAGAGGCCGCGCATGGCGACGATCTCCTAAAGCCACTAAAGTCATAAAGTCATCTGACTGTACGCTCTCCCATAGCTTGTCACTATGCGTCTTCTCTTCCGCATGGACTTTTGTGAGACGACGGGCGTTGGCGGCTGGCGCTCATGTTCATCAGTGCGTAAGAAGTGATCGATCTTCAATGGAACACTGTCGCCTCAAATACGAGACGCGCACTTCAGAGAAGTCTTATAAGCGCGCTCGAACTAACACGTCGGATAGTAGACGGCGAATCAGATTGACTGAGTACGCCGGTGAGGTCGCGTCGCAGTGCTCACGCTCTTATATGTTGACCGCGTTCTTCGCGTAAGGACTTATGGAGGCCACTTACGCTGGGCAATAGGAGCATGTTGGATCAATATGAACGTACTAAACAATACGACGACGAGCATGAGGCGCCATGCATGTTCAAATACAGTAAAAAAAATCGCAGGATCTCTTATGTAATCTCTAAGACGACTTGAAGGTGAAAACCAAGTGCCGATGCATTAAAGACGGACACATGGCGTGCAAAGGCCCCTTTATTCGCTTAGTCTACTTCGCTTAGTCATCCCGGGTAATTTGCATAAGCATCCTCTTAATTCGCTTACTCATCCGCCTAATTGCTTTCTCATCCTCTTAACTCACTTAGTCAATCCCTTTTATTCGGTTAGTGTACTTAGCTTAGTCATCCCTCTTATTGCAAAGGGCGAAGGTTCGAGTGCCTTAACCCTTTAACTGGCAAAATAACAAAAACTTGACCTAGAATGGTTTTATTGCTTTGGTTCTTCTTTACTTTGCTCAAATACATATCAATTGAAATATTAAACGGTTTCTGTAAAAAGTAAGCGAGATACAGTAGGTCAAAATTATTGTTGACTAGGTGGTGAAAGGTAAATGGATAGTCCAAAACTGCTCTCTGGGAGCTGCAATGGTAAGGTCAATGTGTGTTCTTGAGATGTACATTTAGGAGTTAAGAAATAAGAGCTTGCTTGCTATGACCCCCGCGTGTGGTAAGAAGATAACGACGAAGCCTTCAGGTGTTGTGACCGATACATCTGCTGCTGCTCACACTCGAAATTTTAGTGCATACCACTGTTGAGCAGGTACATAAATAAAGGTAAATTGAAAGGCACAGACTAATATTTAGATTTTTCTAGTTTTCACAGATGCTTTTGTTAGCTCAACAATAATGTTGAGCCACCATTTAAAGGCTTAATTAGCTCTATCCTGATTACCTTCGGCCTAATAAATTTTGTCTTGCATCCAGAACACCATCGAGGCAGACGGCTCGCCAGGGTAAACGCCATCAGACACAAGCAGCGTAACGACCCGCAGGCGCGCTACGTGGACGCAGCCAAGTATCCGGGCCGAAACGCCTTCGCCATCAGCGTCACAGACTACAGGGGGACGACACGGGCGTCGGTAACAATTCTCGCCAAACGCGCGGACACAGCAGAGGAGGCCGCTATAGCACTCGCCACCGATACAAGCGAGGATGCCATAGTGGTCTTTACCGACTCTCAAACAGCGGCACACAACTACATGAAGGGCAGGATCCTCATCAAAGCGATTAACATACTGAACCGTGGCGACACTCCTTCCCCCTACACCTGCATCATGAGGGTTCCGGGACACGAGGGACTCGAGGGGAATGAAGCGGCACACACCGCGGCCCGCGCAAGCGTCAACTGGGCCTCCCCGCACGAGATTCTCGACATGTCCCACCCACCCAAATCAGCGGAGGAAACGGAAACAATGCCGCTAACTTACCAAGCACTACTGCAGCACTATCCGCTTGGACGCAGGGTATACCCTCCACCACATCCAAAACTAACGAGACATGAAGGAATCGACTACAGGCGACTCCAGAGCAATACCTTCACCCACGGAAGCTTACTGCATCATTTCCACCCGATGCTATACAGCTACACGTGTCCACAATGCAACGTGCCAGACACCCTGGCGCACCTCCTACTGCAATGCAAGCACACCCGAGCAAGCATCACAACGACACAACCAATAGCAGCAGACGCAGACCCAACCCTCCTCGCAGAGACGTGGGAGGCTGCGATCTCCAAGCCGGACCTGGTCGACCAGCGGGAACTCGTCGCCCGGGCCCGGAGGGCGATCCAAGCCAGAGGGTTCCTGGAATAAGGGACCCTCCCAGCTCGACTGCCAAGTCACTGCTTCAAATAAAGGTGTATTCATTCATGCATTCATTAATTACCAACAAAGGTAGTGGGTTCGACTCCCACCAAAGGTGGAGGGTTTGCAGCCTTAATTAACACCCAAGGTCGTGGGCTCGAACCCCCCTCCCACCCAAAGGTCGATGGTCCGTAGCCTTTTTCTACCTTTCGTGTCGTCGACGCGTGCTCGCTCAAGGTCGACTGACTAATGAGACATAAACAGAGAGAGAGAGAGAGAGAAATAACTTCATTAAGGAAAAATAGGGTTAAGCGGGCTGGAGGGTGGGTCCTTAGTCCAGGACTCCAGTGGCCACCGCCACGCGCCGTGCCTGGTCGAGGAGGCTCAATAGTCTCCAGGTCAGTCCGGGCGAGGATGGCTGCCCAAGGCTCCCTAAAGGAATTTTGTGCTAAACGGGGTGAATTTGAATTTTGGGGTCGTGATTGGCACTCCCATGTCACATGGGGCAAGGATGGCCTCCCCCCACACCAGGGGCATTGACTGGCATATCTGGTTGGCCAGATGGCATGCCATCGCCCCAGATGTGGGTAGGCGTTTGTCTGGATTTTTCTGTATAGCCGAACCTCCTCCACTGTTAATTGCGGGTTTGGCGCGCCGAGTTCTTGGCGAGAACGACGTTGATGTTCCAAGACATCGCATGCTAGTATTTGATTGTTATTTCCGATTAGGGTGTCATTCCTTGCTCGGATTGAAGTCTCGCGAGCAAGAGCGTCTGCCCCTGTGTTACCAGTGACACCAACATGCCCCGGACACCATACAATGTGATGTTCTTGTCTTAGTCGATCGCCCAAGATGTTAAGGGCGGTACTAGGGATTCTTCCGTGGAGAAAGAGTCGGCAGGCCGCCTGGGAGTCCGTAAGGACGTAGGCGGGCCTGTCTTCTCCATCCCGTGTCTTTATTGCCAGGGCCACTGCAGCCGCCTCCGCTGTGCTGGTGCAGGCTGTGCGGACTGAAGCTGTTGTTATGGTTCTTGGAATACCGGAGGGTCCCGAAGCAGCCACGATAACGTGTCCCTTAATGTTCCGTGCTGCGTCTGTGTATATTGTGTTCGGGGTTATTGCCGAATCGTTTTTCTAATTGTTTGGCTCGGGCATTACGCCTGCCTGAATGATATTTTGGGTTCATTTTTTGGGGGATGGGGGAGATCTTTAGTTTTTCTCGCATCTCCCTCGATATGTCCACTAGTTCGCTGCTGCAGTATTGTGGGTTGATCGCGTATCCCAGCTTTTCTAGGACCCTCCTGCCCGCCTGTTACATATTAAGGCGTTCTCGTTGTGTGACCATTGTCATTCCTTTGAGTTCTTCAAATGTGTTGTACACCCCAGGAGCCTCGAGTCTCTCCGTGGATGTCCCCAGTGGTAGACCCAGGGCGGCCTTATACGCCGTGCGTATTAGGATGTCTGCCTGCTCTGTCTCTTTACGGTTAAGCTCGTGATACGGGAGGCTGTAGGTAATTCTGCTTATTGCAAAAGCTTGAACTAGTCTTAATGCGTCTGATTCGCTTAGTCCTCTGCCGTTCCGCGCAATTCTTCCTATCATTCGCGTGATTTGTTTTACTAAATTCTTTAGAGTGTTTAGGGTATGGTCTGCTCTAGTATTGTGTTGTATACACAGCCCTAAAATCCTCATTTTTTGGGATTCTTTAAGTGTCGAGTTTCCAAGCTTCAGTTCAGCTTTTTCAGTTTTGTTGTAATATTTTCCGTGCACCGTAATGCATTCTGATTTTTCAGGAGCACATTTCATTTCGTTCTCAGTGGCGAAATCGTGCACTATGTTTATGGCGTTTTGAAGAGCTTGTTCTTTTGTTTCGATTGAGCCTTTTGTCGCCCAAAGAGTAATGTCATTCGCATAAAGGGCAAAATGCAGATTTGGACACTTTTCGAGCCTATGGGCTAGATTATTCATCCCCAAGTTGAACAGTAGGGGTGAGAGGATGGCACCTTGTGGTGTGCCCCTATTTGGCATATTGAAAGAGCCGGATCGGGTTTCTCCTATGCCGATAGTGGCAGTTCTATTCCCCCAAGAGAGATTTGCTATAATTGTAAGTCTTTTCACCGCACCTGGTTTTCTCAAGTACTTTCAATATTAGTTCGTGCGCGATGGTATCGAATGCGCTTTTGAGGTCTAGGGCCGCTACTAAATGTTCACTACCTGTTGGAATGTGGCTCAGCACCTCTTCCTTCAGTCTTAGGAATACATCTTGTGTCGATAAGTGTGGCCTGAAGCGATACATATAGTTTGACAAGAGGTTATTGTTTTCTATATAGTTTCTAAGTCTTGTGTGGATGACTCGCTCAAAAAGTTTTCCCAGGCAAGACGTGAGTGATATGGGCCTGAGGTTTTCTATGTTACGAGCCTTGCCGGGTTTAGGTATCAAAATTATTTCTGCCTCTTTCCACTGCTCTGGAATTTTCCCGGTTGGCCATACCTCTCTGTTAAAGTATTCAGTTAGTTTCTTAATTTGTTCATGATTTATGTTCCATAGCATTGCATTAGTTAACCGATCCTTTCCAGGCGCTGTATTTTTCTTAGCTGCCTGGGTTGCTGCGAAAAGCTCTGCTTCCGTTATGGGGGCGTCCAAAATTTTGTTAGGGGGCCCATCGTATGCTTTCGAGTATGACTGAATAATTGGTTCCCCTATGTATCTTTCTTTCAGTTTGGCTATGAGTTCGCCTTCTGTGCCCTGGAATTCTCCCACTATGGTTGCAAGGGCGCGTGACGATTCTGATTTTGTTGCTGCTGGGTCTAACATACTTCTAAGTATGTTCCAGGTTTTCTTTGTGGTGAGGTTTCCCCTTAGGAAATCACTGAGCTGCAGCCAATTTTCTGTTTCTAGTTTCTGCGCGTAATCATTTGCTTCTTGTGCAATTACCTCTATTCTTGCTCTCAGTTTTCTGTTAAGCCTTTGACGCTTCCAGCGTTTTGTGAGGCCTCTTCGGCAGTCCCATAAGTGTAATAAATGTGGGTCTACAGCTGGGTGTTCCACCGTCAGAGTGATGCTCTTGGAGTTAGTCGAGTGTGCTGTTCGCACTTCTTCCGACCACTGGCTGATATCTTCTATCTGCCCTTCTGCAAAGAGATACTTTCTAAATTTTTCCCAATCGGTTATGTTGGCTGTTCCAAGCTGTCTGCGGATTTTTGGTGACGAGGTTGATAGACTGACAATATAATGGTCACTGCCTAGTGTTTCATCTAGGTTCTTCCAAGACGCTGCCTCTATGTTTTTGGTAAACGTCAGATCGGGGTAAGTGTCTAAACTCACACTGTTTCCCAGTCTAGTAGGCGCTAGCGGCAGCATTTCTAGTTTTAGGTCGAACTTGTCCGCGACCTGCACCAGCCTGGTGCCCTTTGCCGAATCCCTTACGCATCCCCAGTGCGAGTGGGGTACATTGAAGTCACCGGCAACAATTAATTTCTCTTTGTGATTCATTTTACCAATTGTTAATTCAATGATGTTCTCAAAATCTGTGCCTTTTTCTTTGGGGGGGGGGGTGTATATATTAACAATGAAAAATTTAGGTTTCCCCCTCTTTTTCGTGTGAATTTCAATAATTTGGTGATGAGTTGAGCCTTCAAGAGGCTCATGAATACTAGTTGCGATGTTCTTTCTCACCAACGTCGCTACTTTCGAATGCTTGGGGTCCTGATATGTATAGTTTTCCCGTAGCTTTACCGGCTTATTTCCTACCTCTTGGAGACAGATTATATCTGGCCGGGTTAACGATGTATTAATGAATTGTTGTAGAGTTGCTGCCCTCTTTTGGTAGGTGCGGCAGTTCCAGTGCCAAATTTCGATGTTTTCCTCCAATACCCGTGATCTATTGGCCATGTGGGGTCGATAATTCATTATCGGCGGAGTCAGAGACTACTACATTTTTCGTTTTGCGTGGTTGTGGAGTCCCGGGGTTATCCCCGGCTCTTTTCCTTTTAATTTGCCGTAGATAGGTGATGGATTCGTCCACGTAAGTATTAAGATTTTGAAATTCATTAAACATCTGTTGTTGGAAGTTTTGTACTCCCTGCAGCTGTTGAACTAATTGTTGCAACATTTGCTCTGTTGAATTTTTTCGCGATTGCTGTTTTGCCTAATAGTTGTTTAAGAGACGCGATCTCCTTTTTGAGCTCAGACAAGCTCTCTTTGAGTGCGCGGTTTTCCGCTATCACTCTTTGGTATGCTATATTGGATGTTATGGGAGCCTGCGCTTTTGCCACCTCCGCCCAAACATAAACACATAAACACATAAACACATAAACACATAAACAGAAGAGTCATTGAGGCGCACGCACACACGCGCTTCTCATGAATTCAGCGCGATTGTACGCAGCGTATGTTTTACTTTAGGAGGTGCCATTGTAGTTTCTCCCTGTTAGAGCAGCACCTTGGCGGTACCTGACTCTCGCAAGGGTGCAATACTACTGTGATACTTGTTTAGTTTATTCGTGCATTGGTAACTGCGATAATTTACAAGAAAAGCAACGAAAACACACACTTTGTCTCAGGTTGCACAATGCGAAAATTATGTGTTCTTGTTATTTCTGCAACCGTTACCATTAATAGTAGCGCATGTACAGGAGCAAAAAAAGAAAATGCTGCCTATACTGCGCTGCAATTGTCCGCAAGAAGGTCCCATATGTTCCCAGTGGAAAAACAAAATGTGAGTGAAGCTGCTACGGACCACCGTGAGTTGCACTGGGCTCCTCGAAGTGGAAGGACGGGCGCCGAGTGAGCTCCTGAACAACAGCTTGAAATGTGGTGAATGAAGTTTAAGGCACGGATCAGCGATCTCAAAGAGTTGCGACTTAATGCTAGCGCATTTATGTCGCATTTACCGCTAAATTGCCACTGAAGTTTTCCCCGAGGAAGCGTGCACGACTGTAACGGCAGTCCACGTTGATGGAAAAGTTGAACCGAGGTGAGTTCACTTCGTCACTGTTGTTGGCTTAGGTATTGTATCGTAGCTCTCTGAAGTTTTGCAATAGCGCTCGCTGGATATTTTAGAATGACAAAAAAGCAAGGACAAAAGAGCAAAACTCTGGCACAAAATTATTTGCTACGGGTAAATAATTTTTGTTGCCATTTTTATTTCAGTAATCAACTGCCTGTCGCTAAAATAATGTAGGTATAGAGGATTGAGAAAAACAAATTATGCAGCGGAAAATGATTTCCTCAGGAGCTGCTAAAATTCCGGAGGTATAAAGCTCCCACATGGGAAGGGAGATTGGGCGCCAGAGAATTAGGTGGTGTTAGGAAATAAGAAAGTTTTGCAAACACAACATGGAATCAGCTAGCCCAGAACAGGGGCAACTGGAGGCCACTGTGAGAAGCCTTTATCCTGTTGTCGACATACAAATGGGCTGATGATGGTTACGATGATCATGATCAAATATGCATGGAAATATTCTTTCTCTCAGCATCTGCTACGCAGAAGTCGATGAGGTTTGTTACACTTAAAAGAAAAAAAAATTGACAGAAGCCATCACTCGATGGCTGTAGACCGTGACATGTTTAGCAGTGAGTATAATAACACAGTGGCAAGTGAGTGTGGTGGTGGCGTTGAGCAGAGGTATAACGTCAGACCTCTAATCTGGAGGTCGTAGGTTCGAATACTACTCAAGTCCACGACATTTTCAGGCTTGGAATGGCGCCTTATACCGGCAAAGAATTGCTGAGAGCCAGTGGGGCTATACTAGTCCAGGTGCCCCTAAATTAGGAAGGCCCACTAAGCTTCAACAAGGTCACTCCCTGACCAGAACAGGAATTGGCCTCCCTAGTGCAGTATTCGGCCACCACCTCCCTTATGACCTGCAATTAACCCATGGCCCTCAGTCCCCAGTGACTGCGGAGCACCTGACCAAGGCGGTGGTCGGTCTTGTGACCCGGCAGAGGGTGCTAAGAATCTCTAGGTCCGGACAGGCCGCCAATGGAAACTGAACCTGGCAACGTTCAACATGCGAACTATATCGAGTGAAGCTAGCTTAGCAGGGCTGTTTGAGGAATTATCAAACATTTCCTGGGATATTATTGACCTTAGTGAGGTTAGAAGAACTGGCGAGGCTTATACAGGGCTGGCTAACTAGCACGTCCTCTGCTACGGCAACATTGATGAATTCTACAGGGTAGCAGCCGTCGTAATAAAGCTGAATAGCTACAAGCCTACGCCCCAACCTCCAGTCATGATAATAAAGAAATAGAACAGCTTTATGAAGATGTTGAGTTAGTGATGAGGAAGGTGCAAACTCAGTATACTGTTGTTGTGGGCGACTTCAGTGCAAAAGTGGGGAAAAAGCAGGTTGGTGAACAAGCAACTACGGCATCGATTCATGTCATCAATACGGTTATCGAGAAATCTGCTGAGTACAAAAACCCCTGTAATATGGCTTTCATATAATATGAAACGCATTTGATTCAGTAAACATACCACCGCTCGTGGAGGCATTGCGTAATCAACGTGTGCAGGAGACACACGTGAATATCTTGGGAAATATCTACAAAGATTCAACAGCTACATTGGTTCCCCGCAAAAAAAGCTGAAAATTACCTAACAAGAAAGGGGTCAGGCCCATGCACTGCATGCTTAGAAGAAGTATTCAAGCTCCTAAACTGGGAAGGCTTAGAAGTGAGAATCAACGGCGAATGTCTCAGGAACTTTCGGTTTGCAGATGACATTGTCCTGTTCAGCAACAATGGGGATGAATTACAACAAATTACTGAGTACCCTAACCGAGAAAGTGTAAGTGGGTTTGAAGAATAATATGCGGAAGACAAATAATGTTCAATTGCCTGGCAAGGACTGCCAGTCAGCCTCTAGAGTCTCTAAAGGAGTACGTTTATCTAGGTCAGTTAATCTCAGGGGACCCTGATCATGAGAACGAAATTTACAGAAGAATAAAATTGGGTAGGAGTGCATACGGCAGACATTGCCAAATCCTGACTGGGAGCTTCCCACTGTCGTTGAAAGAAAAGTGTACAATCATTGCATTCTACCGGTGCTAACATATGGGGCAGAAACTTGGAGGTTAACAAAGAAGCTCGACAACAAGTTGAGGACCGCACAAAGAGCGACGTAACGAAACATGCTAGGCATAACGTTAAGAGACAGGAAGAGAGCGGTGTGGATTAGAGAACAAACTGGAATAGTCGATATTGTAGTTGACAATAAGAGAAAAAAATGGAGCTGGGCAGGCCATGTAACGTGTAGGATGGATAACTGGTGGACCATTAGAATTACAGAATGAGTACCAATAGAAGGGAAGCGCAGTCGAGGACGGCAGAAAACTACGTGGGGGAACGAAGTTAGGAAATTTGCAGGTGCAAATTGGAATGAGCTAGCGCAAGACAGGGGCAATTGGAGGTCGCAGGAAGAGGCCTTCGTCCTGCAGTGGACATAAAAACAGGTTGATGATGATAATGACGATAATTACACAACGTATTGCCACTGCCGAAACGAGCTATTTATGAGGCGTGTACAGTAGCGGGAATCCTCTTTCGCGCTTCGCTAAGAACACTCGACGCCACATAGCACCGCCGCCGGGAAGTCTGCACGTGACCTCCGAAATAGGTGGCGTGCCGGTGCTTTCAAAGTTTAGAAATAGCCTTGCGGCAACCCGACTGTTCTCTCGATCTTCTTTCTGGAAACGCTTCGCCATCTAGCGGCGTTGCCGCGAAGTTAGCGAGCGCGTGGCCTCCAAGACGATAAGCGTGGCGCGCCGATGCCTGCGAACGCTTACAATTGTACCCTCGGTCGCCACAGACGCAGTAATCCAAGTTGTCGAGAGGTTCATACATACCCACTGCATTCATGGTGCAACTCGCTAATGTGTTGGTGTGAAAAAAGTTGTCGCAGTTTCACCTGAAAGGCGAAGCATCAATTGCGATAGCAAATTTGTAGAGAGCTATACGGAGTAATGATAGTAGCTTTATCAGCTGTATAAACTTGGACATGCAGCAGCACCGGCATTCCCTTCCCGGCGCAGAAACCGTGTTTTTCTGGCCTTCTGCGCTGAATCTGTGCTTTGTATATATTGCTTTGACAGCAATAAACCAGTGGTTGTTCAGCGCCTTGTCTGTCTACTCACTTCGTCCCGTCCAAGCGCTGTTTGTTCCCTTACCAATGGGAGAGAGGACCGGCCTTTGTGGTAAACCCTTGCTCCACAGCTGGATAACCTCCCACTGGAGCCTCCCTATTGTAAATCTGGCAGTGCCGTTGGATAGAAAGTCTTTAATGTAGCGATATGTCTTTGTAGCCACATAGAATAGCACTGTGCTTGTCATTATCAAACGCTTTAGTAAGGTCTAGGCCGAGTATGGTCCTCATGTCGAGTTTAGGTCCCTGTCGGGCGTCAACAACTTGATGCTGAAGTTGAAGCATGACATCATGTGTAGACAGCCGTGGGCGGAAGTCGATCATTGTGTGCGGTAACTTGTCTTCCTTATCCATGCATTCAGTAAGCCGAGTAATACAGATGTGCTTCTTGACCTTTCCCGCGCATGAGGTGAGAGATTTGGGGCGGAGGTTGTCTAAATGTAAACGTTTGCCCAGTTTGAAGATGAGTACAAGCTTGGCGCGTTTCCACGGCATAGGCAAGGAACCCGTCTCCCAGAGGATATTGATATGTTGCAGCAGGGCCGGTAGGGAGCCGTCGTCCACGTTTCGAAGCAGCCGATGGGTGATTCGATGGTGGTGTTCAGCCGCAAGTTGCGTACCACTGCCTGCACTTCCGCTAGGATGATAGGGGCGTCCAGGGAGACGTTATCCAGACCTGCGTTGGGCATCTGCGGCTGAGTCACCTGCTCGCCGAGGTATTTGGCGGTGACGTTCCTGAGTAGCTGTTTGTCAGTGGCCTGCGTTTGAAGAAGCAGCTTCTGTAGATTGTGTCGTTGTGCTGTTTTGCTGGTTTGTGACCCTAGGAGGTGCCTCAGAAGGTTCCAGGTTTTGGGGAGATTGCGTTGCCGTTGCATGTCATCGCATACGGTATGCCATTGTTGATTGCCTAGCTGCAGCGCGTTTCTCTATCTCCCTGTTTAGGATCCCGTTTCGTTTGCGAAGCGTGCGATTGAGTTTCTGAGCCTGGTAGCGTTTTCTGAGTCCCGCCAGAGCCTAGCAAGTGCAGTAATTTACTGTCGAGCTCCTGGACGCCTGCACCTTCCGACATCCATTTAGTCTCCGCCTCCGCGTCAGCAAGAAGGTCGCTGGTCCATGTTTCGAGGTCGGGCGCAGGCCTTTAAGGTGGAGTGCGTGCTATCCTGCGGGCCCGGAAGCCATCCCAGTCCGTGACGCTGAGCGTTCGCCCTACCCGTTTACGCAGAGCAGCTGTGATGAGTGTTTGCAGAAGGCAGTGATCGCTGCCGAAGGTTTGGCCGGTATTGTGCCATTCTCTTAGGGAGGTTCGCTTGACCAGTTTGAGAGCCGGTGTGGTGTCTCTGTTGACCCTGTTACCGATGCGCGTGGGAAGGGTAGGGTCCGGGACCACTGCATGTTGTAGTTGTTGGACATCCACCCACGATTGGTTGCCTTTTCTTCCGTCGTATGAGTAAGCTATTTCTGATGCCGAGCCATTGAAGTCACCCACGACCACTAGAGGGAAGCCTTGCGCAGCCTTATCCGCGGCAGCACAACGGCGCCTACACGCCTATAGTGTCCGTACAATTGCTGTTACAACGAAAAATTTAGGCCCCAAATAAATCAAAATTGCGCTTGTATACAGAAGGTCGAATTGGATTCAAATCGGTTCTGCGATGTTTAACGAAATCGTTTCGGTGTTTCACGTGTATTTGGATAGAGAAATTGCAGTTGTCTCCGAAGTAAAGCCTCCTATTAAGGTAAGAGGTTTGCCCCATAATCTGAAAAACCATCCATACATTTCGCGGGGTGACGCCGTTTTTGTTGCGAGAATTTAATTTCTCTCCATTAATTTGTCAGCGCGTATGATTCAGTGAAAGAAAGAAGCGCCGGCAGATCTCACGCATATGTGAATGGGAAGTTGCTTGGTTCATTGTTGCTCAGTGAAATTGAGTATCGCACTGTGGGACACCAGTAATGAATTGGGAACATGAGTGTTAACTGATACAGCTGTTAAGGGAATACCAATTAAATAGTGCGGTAAAATATATGAAAATACAAAGTGCAAAACTTAACATGGAATTCTTGTCTTGCAAAGAAAAAGAACTGGATAGGGCATCACAAACATTTCTTTGGTTAAAGCTCAGTTCGGCAGGAAAGGGCCACCGCAAGAGTCAAATTCAAACCAAGCCTTCGAAAAGGTTCTTCCGAAAATCTTTTCTCTTGAACAGTAAAGTGGCAACATGAGAAATATAATTGCTCTAGATATTCACTTACATTGCAGAAATGACTGATAGTGCCAGATGAGACCTGTGAAGGTAAATGATCAGTAAGGTGATTTGGAAAAGTATCCTCGTCAGCCATATATTAGACTTCCTTGTAGAACAAAATGTATTGTTCCAAGAAAAATTTAGATGCAGGAAATCGGAAGAGAGCCATGAGTACTTGGCAAAGTTGTTTGCTGTAGCACGGCCGGGCTCGACTGGCGCGCGCGCTCGCTTCTTACGGCCTTCGCATCGAGGCTAGTTCATGCCTATCGCCGCTGCTTGGAGGGGGGCGCTGCGACCCTACCCTCTTGCTCAGCTGCTCCCAGCCGATCTGCGCAGCGCGCGCAACGCTGGAAGATTGGGTTGGGCGCGCTTCTTACCTCACCGTGCATTCAAGAACAAGTCGCCTAATTGTAGAAGACGCGTAAATGGTTCATCTAGGCTTCTTATAAATAGATGCAGTGTAACTGTATTAATACATCGAGCTTCTTTAATTTCACTGAGGATGCATGTGCCGGGAGAACAGCTCTCCGCCATCAAATGCATTTTGAGGAATGAAAATAAATGTTTATTGCTCGTATGCACATGCAATGGTTGCCATATTTTCAGCCGAAAAGTCTTGCGGACACAGTAGCTCACAAATGTGTCTTATTCACAATTACAATCTAAAGTGTTTCCTTGGCGGCTTGTGTACATAGGCCGAAGGCTTGTCGTTTTCGTAAGTCAGTTGGTTTGACTGATTTACAAGGAGTTTTCCCAGAAACTTCTCGGCAATTAGATTTGCGGATCGTATCGCATGACTGTCGTCAACACCTTCGGGGCAGCTCAAGATGAGAGCGCGTTGTAAATAGGCCTGGACTGCTCTTTCGAGTACTTCTAGTACATTCCTGCGTGGCAGGTGTTCGGAGGCTTTATCGGAAAAGAAAATGATATTATTTATTTATTTTTATTTTATAAATACTGCAATCACCATGCGGTGATTTTAGCAGGGTGATACAAGCATAACGAATACATTGGTATGTACAGAAAATGCACAGGTTAATAAAGAATACTGTTATTTGAATAAATACAAAGCGTACAGTTTGGGCACACGCAACGTTACACTAAAGAAGTGATACCTCTGTCACACGAGCACGCAGAAACTCTTTTACGCAAGCGGTCTTTTACCAAGTTGAAAGACGTTTGAATGAAGAGGTGTTGCGCCGCAGACACACGGCGCCGACGATCTCCTTTTAGTGTGTCCTTCTGGACACGCTACCGAAAGCGTGGCCCTAGCATTCGAAACAATATCGGCAAAAAAAAATTATGCATCTCGAAATATAAAGTGAAAACTTATCGTTTACACGTTTTTCAAATAAATTTAACATAAGAAACGGTAATATAAAGATTTATTTTAGTAGTTTAAAGAGCGTCATCACGTGACATCCCCAGCCCGTTTGACCTGCTTACGAGAGTACAGAAGAAAATGAGCATTACTGGGTTTACTATACCTTCTGCGAGACATAAAATTATTTTTATGATGAATCTAGGCGACAGAAAATTACGCGTTCGATTATTATATTATATGATTATATTATATTATATGATAATTGTTGGTGCCCACTGGTTTCGAGGCTAATCCTTTTCGGCCGTAAAGGAGATCGGCGAACTCCTCTTCCAGAAAAGACTGCTTCTGAAAAAGAGATCGCTCCCTGTCATGTGTCTGCGGACGGAACTCTTTTTTGGGAGAAGTCTTTTTGCTCAAAAGACTTTCGAGTGCCCGTGTGACAGGGGTATGAAACACTGTCACTGCAAACATGGCACAAACAAAATAATGTCACTGTAAACATGATAAAAAAAGAAGTTAATGTTGGCGCAGAGACGACGTCATTTTTTAGCTGGTTCCAGTCCACTATTGTGCGCGGAAAAAAAGAATACTTAAAAGAGTTGCTGCGTGAGGAAAAAGGAGTTATAGTGAAATTATGTATTAGCCGAGTAGCGTATCCGGACGAGAAGGCTACGATCTTTGTTATGTCCATCTTATAATTCCCCTTTATTAGTTGGTGCTATCTTGTCCAAATATCTTGTCCAAAAGCGCTAGAAACTCGGGCTAGAAACTCAAGGCTTGGGAACTGGTGAAAAGAAACACCGGGTGTTTTGCCGGAACGGGACAGCAATACACCCTCACACTGCAGTTATATACCGATGTGCAATGAACGGCGCCAAATCTTGGCTGTGGCCGCGCATACTAAAGGCTGTACGACCGTCTTCAGGAGCTCACAAATTACTTCATACTGAACAACACTGACAGAGCACCGAATAAAATGCGCGGGAAAACGATCGTGCGAGCGCGAAGGCAAGCGCATGTACGCGGAGTAGGGGAGGAAGGGTCAGGGTCGCAGCGCCCCTACCGCCGACGGGTGGCGAAACGTGCTGAGAAACTCTCCCATTGTTTCCCCGACGGGTGAGAAGGCCGTAAGAAGCGAGCGCGCGCGCCAGTCGAGCCCGGCCGTGGCTGTAGCAAGCTTTCTGCACAGGGCTACAATGACGAACGAATAATAAATAGACAACTTGGGACACAGTGTATGGGCGTGTGTCGCGCGTAGGTGGCCGAATAGACAAGCAGAACAAGAACCAAGAAGTGAAGAAGTCGGCAACAGAATCAGCCTAGTGTGAAGAAAGAAGTGCATTCAACTGCAGATAAGCGATGAAGCTGTCGGTAATAGAAAATTGAAGAAGTTGGTTAATCAGAAGCGAAGTCGCCAGCATTAGTTGCCGAGTATGGGGAAAGAACTCGAGTACTTGAAATGGGATTGAATCGCGCATTCAAGAAGGGCTGATGTATTAGAAATGAAGGAGGAGAATTCAAGATATTTCAGTAAACATAAAACAAAGCTTCACATATCACCCATAGATACATGAGTGTGTGACCTGTCGGGTTTGTAATTGAGTGTATTCAGTTCAAGGATACATATTTAGTGTCTTTAGAAAAGAAGATATTCGGGAGCATGCGATGCCAAAAATTTGCCATTGTTGTCATACGTACGGCACAAATCAACAAGACGAACTCGTTCCTATATTATACTTATTGGTATAGTAGGATATGCCCTAAAATTGGCTGAAGGGTCTCTTCAGTGCAATTGCGGTCATACAACAATCGCTCTCATTATCGTTCTCTTTGTGAAGGAGCGTGTGCAGTAGTGTGTAATTATTGCTCTGTGCGAATACGTGCAGATATAGTTAATGTTTTTGTCATTATTTTCGAGGGTACACGCTTAGACGCGTGGCTTATTCAATGTGCTGCTTGGCGGCATTTCGTATATGGTAAACATTCCTGCAGAAGTTAAAATTTGCGCAGATATCAACGTCCTAATGTATTGGAATACTGGCACTAGAAAGTCCTGTCCCAGTGCTCTGTTATCCTGCTCTCTGCGCACGGGTAGTACAGGTGCTGTCGCTTTACGTTGTACAGATCAGACGAAATAACCAGGCCACACAAATACACACACATAGATAAATACATTTCCTCTTGAGGTTTCGGTTCACGCCAACTACACTTGCTGGCACAGCGCTTTGGTTCACATTGGGACGGGACTGGTAGCATCCAATAAGGTCAGTTCGCCGTGTCCTCCTTGATCCGTCCTTTCCACACCAGCTCGGCCACTTCGATAGCGACTGCTGGTGAACGTCATAAGCCGAGAGGTAACGCGTTCATCCTTCCAAGGCGTCGGCAAATCAGTGACTTGGATCACTTTTGAGCCGTTGGTGTCGTCATCTATGTTCAACGGCACGGTGTCCGAGGAGAAGGCCACAAAAATGATCAGCAGGACCATGGATGCAAAGGCGGCAGCCAGGAGCACTATCTGTGCCGGTTCGGCGCCCTCGGGACAACAGGTTTTCGATGCTTGGTCGGGCACGACGGTGTTCGTCTGCGGCGACGTCGTTCCTGTATTGGCGACAAAAAGCAGCACCGGAGCTTGGAAAGCGAAGCTCCTGGGTGTTCCGACCGCTGTGTTGCGATAGAGTGGTGTTTCAGGATGGTCGGCCATCGCAGGAACGGAGGCTGGACGGACAGGGTTGTTGAACCCAATGCCTGCGTGGCCTTGTTCTCCACCTGCAACGGAGCGATCGTTCCTGCCAATGGTACCCCGAGGCGATCGGAACGAATCGTGTTTCGACGTCGTTGATGGCTGCATGGCGACCAAATCGGGACCATTTACCGCTGATGTGGGGGTCGGCGGTCGCTGTTGCATAACCGCTCCTGGTGGACCTTCGGCACCTCCTTGCGCTGGTTGTGATGAAGCGGTTGGGGTGGCTGCTGAAACTGCGCCTGGGGTCGAGCTCCCTGTGACGGCTGGGGCATGCTGCTGCGCGGTGTCTCCATCGGGATCGAGAAACCGTAGCGATCGGCGGCGGAGCCGCGTTCGGCGCTTCTGGCCATTGCCGGGCGACTTGAGAATGCCGAGTGGCTTGTCGACCTGTTCGCTTCTAGAACCTTGAGCCTCTTCGGGCGCTTCTGGAGAGGAGGCCTCTATGTTGCTCGCCGTCGAAGACTCCATTCTTCTTCGTCTTTATCCAATAACGTCTTGATCGTGCCAGGAAGGACGTACCTTTCAGACACAAATTATTAGTGAACGGCTGCAAAATGTTTGGTATGAAGTCATCGTGGGTCACAAGCACGAAAACAGACAGCGCTGAATTTTATTGCTACAATTTCACTTCACCATTTCAACTGTAAACACAGGCACTTGGTGCTGCCTACCTGAGCGCACCATTGGGCCTAAATGACCGATCAGAAGTGGCTGGACATTGAAAGTCTGTCGTATCTGGGAGGTGTATTAGGCGACTAACATACAACCGGAAACACTCACCTGAACCAATTTTTTTATAATTTCGGCAGTAGCAGTGCTAAACGCTGCTTGTTCACTCAAGAACTTGAGGCAGAAACTGTCGCAACGCAACCGAAATCCTTATGTTCGTAAAAATTGTTCTTTTTCTTTTGCAGCGGTATTCACAGTACTGGTGGGCATCTAAACTGAGTAGAGTGTAGATTTGTCTTGAAGCAACGTTATAAAATATAATTTTCCATCAAAACATCTTGAAGACGTTATAAGAAGCTAGGGCTTCGTATCGCTGTCGACTAGGCTTTCGCATGAGAATAAGGTAAGCGGGACTTGTTGTTTACGTAAGCCGCGCGTGATTCAGGACCTGTTACACCACCACGGGCAAAGTACCAGCATACCAGCTAGGCTCCTCTTTTTTTTACAGCGAAGCAGTTTACCTCTAGCCCCCGCATGCGCCCCCTGCATGCGTTCCAACGAGGGGGAACGAAAAGTAGACGGGTAGGGGGAGAGGGGGAAAGAGAGTGGCGATGGCACCTGTGCACGCGGCCTCCGCTTATGTGGTTATAACGTCACACGCGTCGCAGCAGCGATTGAGGCAGATGCATGGACGGTGTGGTGACTGCGGCGGCGCTTGTGTCGGCGTAGTGTGGTGCCGCATGAAAAAAAAAAAAGTTTCATTTCACAATGCACGCAGTCCATCTAGGCAGCCTAAAGCGCTTCGCTGGTAATCCGTCTGCATATGAATGTTGCGGCCCCACGAAATTTAACAGCGGAGCTGTTTAAGCCGGCCGTAAGTCCGTGATGTGTAGGAAAAGATTGTGAGCCGATCCTGGCGGTTGTGATGAAAGGGTCCAAGCGCAATGGAACATACCCCTGTGAACTAGCGAAGCTTAGCCTGGCTAAGTCTAGATAATCATGTTTGGGACTACTCAAGGTTAGTATGTCATCGATAGCCAATCTATAGCTAATCGATAATCGAAAATAATCAATAAATTCCGGGAAATGCTGGGGATGACTTGGTAGTGCTTAGCCTAGCCAAAATACGTGGCCAATACCCTGTGATAGCCAATCGATAACCAATCAATAGTTTATCGATAATCAATCAATAATCAATAAATTCCGGAAAATGCTGGGGATGACTTGGTAGTGGTTAGCCTAACCCAAAAGCCAGGACTATCTAGGTTCCCATCAGCTCCGCTGGCTGTTAAGCATTGCGCCTATATATACAGGGTGTTTCAGCGAACACTTTCAAAATTTATTTAAGGTTGCCTGTGGAAAATAGCCCAATTCCAGTTATTGAGCTGGCCTACTCGAAGAGGCGGACTTTACTTGCACAAAATATTGAAATGCATAATCGAATAATTAACAGAAATTCACTAATTAAGTTTTTAACGATTTTTCTGATGGCCCATATTGCAATTTACAAATTGTAGCCCTGGAGTTCGCAAGGCAGATCCACTTGGAACGAATGCTCGGGATGACACCAGTTTCGAGATATTAATTCCCGAACTTTGCGGAGAAATGCACTGGCGTTCCAATTAAGTTCTTAACAAAACGTCGCTTTATGCATTGAAGCACAAAATTAACTGGAACGCCAATGCATGCACTGGCGTTCCAATTAAGTTCTTAACAAAACGTCGCTTTATGCATTGAAGCACAAAATTAACTGGAACGCCAATGCATTTCTCCGCAAAGTTCGGGAATTAATATCTCAAAACTGGTGTCATCTCGAGAATTCGTTCCAAGTGGATCCGCCTTGCGAACTCCACGGCTACACTTTGTAAATTGCAATATGGGCCATCAGGCAATTAGTTAAAAACTTAATTAGTGAATTTCTGTTAATTATTCGATTATGCATTTCAATATTTCGTGCAAGTAAAGTCCGCCTCTTCGAGTAGACCAGCTCAATAACTGGAATTGGGCTATTTTCCACAGGCAACCTTTAAGGATTTTTGAAAGTGTTCGCTGAAACACCCTGCATATATATAAGCCAGGCTATCTTTTTTTAAAGCGACGCTTTATGGACTCACTTCTAGAATCAAAATGTTTTCTCACTGGCGAAGTCAGAGTACGCGTACGCACGATCATCATCAGCATTGGCTCGAGCGTCGTCGTCTTCATCCGTAGCTGGCTCGTTGGCGCCCCTCGGGTTGCGCTCGTGCCACTGCTCCCGCGTTCGTTGTCGTCGTCTTCTGCCATAGCTGGCGCCGTTGCCACTCATCATTCCCCGCGTTCACTTCTCTTCTGTCGTCGTAATGGGGAGACCGCTTTACGGGGGTATGAGCGATTGCTTAAAAGGATATGAGCCATTCATCGTGTTACGTGACGGGCATATTTAATTTTGAAGCAATCTAATTGCGAAGAATCGCAAGCGGCAATGGGCAGGCGAATACGGCCACCTCGAGACATTGAACGCAAGCCAGTACAGCGACGATAAGAGAATCGTACAACGCAACGAAAGGAAAAGTTGCACGAAAGCGAAGGAAAAGGAGAAGGAAAAGGTAGGAAAAGTAGTACGAAAGGGAAGAAAAAGTAGTAGGTCAGGTACACACACGACAAGCTTCGCTTACCCCGATTTTCTCGACAGGGAAAGGGCTGGTGAAGTTTTTGTCGCTTCGTTTTTGTGCGCACACTGCTGCTGAGGATCTGTTCCGCTTGCGACTTTGCTAGGGCTGCTGCATTGATGTCATTACCTGCCGTTTCATCAGCACCACCAATCTGAATAATAAAAACACAATATTGTAGGCGTTCTCGACAGGATTCTTTAGTTTCTGCTATTAAATGCCGAACATTTCTTTGCGTAGTCATAGCCAAGTTCAAACTCAAGGCCGTCCAAGGTCACAGAGTTTGTCGCCGATGCGCACGCACTCCAATGCGGCGGCTCGTTGACCTCTATCGGATCAGCCACTCCTTGTGCACGCCCATGCACGCGCTCTCCCATGGCCCCCGCTCGCACAACGCTATTGCCTTGGCGCCTCGTCTCCTTGATCCTCTTTCCAGTGCGTTTGCACGCGCCACAAATAGACGTTGCCTGGTTTCGCTAGCTGCGCTATGTTGCGCGTAGTTTTTACAGCGAAGCTGTTCATGCGGACCCTGTGTCGTCGTTGTCGGACTTCGCTCAAGAGGGGTCACGTGACATAGCGGGAGAGGAGAGGAAAAGAAGAGCTCAACAGGTGGAAAGGGGTTGGAGCGACCTGTTTCCCCCTGTGAGAATGCTGGGAGAGGGTGCAGGTGAAAAGTAGAACGTAGAGGAGGGTTGACGCAAGTCGCACCGTCCAATACTCGCGTTGGAGGAGGAGAGCGGGAGGCGCGCCAACCAATGGCGGTGGAGGAAAAAGTAGGTTAATGGAGGAGTGGGGTGTGAGCGGAGTTCGCGTTAGCGTTGGTTGTATGTACGGAGCTTTGGATTAGTGGTTCCGCACATTCCATCTCAGCCAAAACTATGGGAAGACCACGAGCAGTGCGTACTTCTGAGGAAGAAGCTGCCTACCGCGAGCGTCAGCGAGAGTTGGCTCGTGAACGGGCTCGTCGTCTTAGGGCCGACCCCGCGCTGCGCGCCAGAGATGCCGAGTTTAAACGGCAGCGCCGGGAGGCCGATCCCGAAGTGCTTGCGAAGTTTGACTTGCATGGTGTAGCACTCGGTATAACTAGCAGAACTTCGCTGTTCGACGATCTTCACGGAGTGGTAGGGGCGGTGATTTTTTTACTTGCACATGCAACAATGATTCTTCCAAAGTACCGAGCGGAAGAGCAGCGCATGATTGCCAAGGCTCTGTAGAGACTACAGAGATATGCGATGGGTACAGCGGCAGCAACACGATTTTCGGCAGCAACACGAAATTTTCGGCAGCAACACGATTACGCCACTGCCGAAAATTTACACCAGCAGCGAAGTAGAATACGCTTGGTTACTGCAATATTAGCTGTTTTTGTCAGTTTGAGCTCTGCGCCACCAGGTGACAGCACCATACAGGCCGCTCACTTTTACGGTTCCGCTAACACGCCCCAACGCCCCGACCGCCCGCTTCTACCCGATTACCGGACAAGCTAAACCTCTCTATCGTCTGCTGTCTCCGCCCGCCGCGGCGGCTTCTCCGTGGTACATCGTGTATGAACAGCGCGCACATCACTACGGGTACGTAGAGACGAGCCACAATAGATTTATGTGCTAAAACGCAAGGTGGAAGTAAACGTACCGAAAAAACAATGCGAAGGACGTAAAAATAAAAATTACGGGGAATGCTTAGAACTTTCTAATAATGTGACGGCGAAAGCCTAGTTGGACCCATAGAAGTATGGAATGAAGCTCTGAACCCATGCGGCGACGTATACAATGCTTGCGAGCGCACTGCGAGCATGCTGCCGCCGTTTCCAGAACCGTACTATGGGCGCCGCCACTGCCATTTTACTCCTCCTCCCCAGCGCCGCCGTTGCCCTTTCCCGGCGTTGAGCGCGAGGGGCAGCATGGGAACGCTAGCACAGAATTGCATTTGTGAACGTTAGCGCTGGCCCGATTACTGATTTCCGGATTCCACGCACCGCCTCATATTTACTGTAGCCCCAAAGTCGTCTATGTCACATTATTGCTGCATTCCGTTTCTCCTTTAATTTATGGTGAGCGGCGTCGGAGGCAGCTGTGGAAGAAGACGACGAACGCGCGAGCAGTGGCACGAGCGCGAGGCGAGCTCGCTCACTGTGTTACGAGCCATGTTTTGAGGCAACAACAACATTTTGTGTACCTCACAGCGACCTTGAAACATATAGATTTAAGGCTTTCCCGTTAAAATAGTTTACAAATTGCCGACTT
The DNA here is from genome assembly GCF_013339745.2 of Dermacentor silvarum. NCBI lineage: Eukaryota > Metazoa > Arthropoda > Arachnida > Ixodida > Ixodidae > Dermacentor > Dermacentor silvarum. Next base: position 122,566,437 of record NC_051161.1, read on the forward strand.
TCGCGCTGCGGCTTTGCACATGCGGCTGTCGGTG
>NC_051161.1:122566570-122644938 GCF_013339745.2 Dermacentor silvarum
CCGCCCCGGTAGGTCATATGCGAGGATCGTGTAGCGTACCTATCCCAATATGGGCGGTGCGGTTGCTCAAGAAGTCTTGCACGTAGCAAGTGTATTATCTACCACATCCTACGTCATCGAGCCCCTCAAGAATCGTGGAGTGCGAGATAGTGTCAAATGCTTTTGAATGTCGAGTGCGAGCAAGATCCTGTCTGGACTACCCGACGGGGGATTGAGGACTTCGTCTTTTAGCAGTAAGAAGACGTCTTGGGCCGATACCCCTCTCCTGAAGCCAAGCATTGTGACCGGAAGCAGATCGTTTTGCTCTAGTGTCTCTCGAGTCTGGTGAGGACGACTCGCTCAAAAAGCTTGCCCAGACAGGAGGTGAGCGAGATGGGTCGTAGTTGGCCTAGTTCGCGCGGTTTCCCCGGCTTCGGTATTAGAATAACATTTGCCGTTTTCCATTCCGAGGGTAGTCGGCCGTGGGGTTTCCATACCGTGTCGTTAAAGAAATCGGTTAGCTGTTGGATGGCCGAGTCGCTTAGGTTTCTCAGCATTGCATTGGTAATTCGATCGGGGCCCGGTGCCGTGTTCTTCTTGAATGCCTGAGTAGCGGTGTAGAGTTCCTCGAAGGTGATAGGGGCGTCCAGATCTCCGTTTTCTTGGCCGTGATAGTTTCTGGGGCTAGGTGAAGGCGTCTGTGCTTCTCCGGTGTAAGTGTTCTTTAGTAGTTGGATGAGCTCGTCTTCTGTGCCTGGATATTCTCCGACGAGTTTCCTCATGACATTATTCGCTTGCGTACGTGTGCTTGATGGGTCCAGCATGCAACGGAGGATAGCCCAGGTTTTCTTGGTGCTCAAGGTGCCTCGTAGGGAGTCGCAAAAACTTCGCCAGTTGTTGTTATTAAGCTGTATGGCGTAGACGTTGGCTTCTTCTGCCAGTTGGTCTATCCGGCGTCGGAGTTTGCGGTTGTGTCTTTGTCGCTTCCAACGCTTTGATAGACTTCGGCGGGCCTCCCAGAGGTGTGCCAGGTGGTTGTCCACCGCCGGCGTTTCCGGTGTGGTCTGATACTCTTTGGTGGTGGCATTGTAGATTTCTTTAAGAAAAGCGCTCCATTCTCCTGCAGAGGTTGGCGTTGAATTGGCTGTCTGCTGTTTTTCTCTGTACTTTTTCCAGTCAGTGAGTTTGGCCGTCCCCAGGGATTGGCGTACTTTTGCCGTGTTGCAGGTTACATTTATAATGTAATGGTCACTGCCTAGCGTCTCGTCCAGGTTGCTCCAGGTGACTCCTCTGTCGTCATTAACAAAAGTTAAGTCAGGCGTGGTATCGCGAGCCACGCTGTTGCCTACTCTGGTGGGGACCCCTGGCAGCGTGATCAGCAAGAGTTCATGTGTCTGTGTCGTTCTGAGAAGGTTGGAGCCCTTCGCCGTGTCTCTCTTGTATCCCCACTCTGAATGCCAGGCGTTGAAATCTCCGAGGAGAATTAGCCTATCACGTCGCACGAGGAGGGTGGATACATGGTTAAGTAATGGTGAGAAGTCAGCTTTTTGGTCTCTGGGTGAACTGTAGACGTTAACCAAGACGCACTTTGGTCGTCCCTTCTTCACTGGCCAGATTGTTATAATTTGGTGCTGGATTTCTACTCCCGGTGCTGCGGCACTGCTGATCGCAAGGTCTTTTCGTGCCAGCGTTGCCACCATCGGGTGATCCGGGTTCGTGTACAGGCAGTAACCTTCTATGGGTCTCGGTCGCTTCCCCACCTCTTGCAAGCAGATGAGGTCGGGAGGAACTAGCGCCGTCTTGATGTATTGTGTTAGTGTCGCGTGTTTGTTGTGTAGTGATCGGCAGTTCCACTGCCACATAGTGAGATTCTCTTGTTGCCTGGTTGTGTTGTTAGCCATGATGAGGAACTTCGGAGGTTGTGGTATCCTCAGTGTCCGTGGTGTCCATGATCTTCGCGCTCAGCTGGCCCGAGGCGAGGCTGTGTCGTCGTTTGCGCGGCCGTTGGAACTTCTGAACTGAATCGTCTACATATCGTTTTAGTTCTTGGAATTCCGTAAACATCTGCTGCATTTGCGCTTGTAGTTGCTCTTGCATTTGCTGAAATTGTTGCTGGATTTGTTGCTGCTGTAATGCAAACATGTGTTCTACTTGCTGTAGTGTCACTTGTGTTGTCGCATCTTGTGGCGAGGATTGTGTTTCTGCTGGCGTCCGCTGTGACAGTGGTTGTTGTGTTGGCTGTTTTGCTTGTGTCGCGAGTGGTGGTGGTGGTGGTTGTGCTTGCTGTTGCGGTGTCGGAGTGGGTGGTTTGGATTTAAGTTGATCCATTTGCGCCGTGAGTATAGCTACCTGTCGCTTGAGTGTTTCTACTTCTTGCGTTTTACCGTGTAAGATTGCTTTAAGTTGTCTGCCCTCTGAGATGGCTCGCTTGTATTCCTCACTTTGCGCGATGAATTTGGTCGTGGAAGACGCGACTCCCGCCCAGCTTACCTGTGCAGGTGTATTCTTTGCATTGGTCTTTGATCCCAGCTGCTGGCTGTTGCTCGTCGGGGTCCGGGATCGGGAACTTTGTTCCTGAGTACTTGTGGACTGGGTGAAGGCGGCAGTGCGCTGCGCGGATCTGGAGCGGGATCTCTCCGTGCTGGCGCTTCTGCTTCTGTGGCTTCGACCCGCCCTGCTGTCTTCTTCCCCGTACTCGGAGGAGAACCATCTTTGTGGTCTGGTGTTCTGCGGACGTGGGGTCCGCGATGCTCGTGGTTGTTGCGGTTGCTTTAAGCGTTTGGTGCAGCTCTTGTCCCCAATAAGGTGGGCCCCCTCGCACGAGGCACATTTAGGTTCACAGGGGTGTCCTTCACTTGGGTTCACGAGCCCACATATTTTGCAGATTCGTAGCGTAGGATTTGGGCAAACGTCCGTGCGGTGTCCTTTGCCGCGACATAGCTTGCACACTTGGATGGTAGCACGAAAGGGGTGACACAAGAGCTCTCCTCCGTAATAGTATACGGTTCTCGGTAGTATGGGCCCGCTGAACGTAAGGGTGGCACTTTGGGTATCGCCGATCATGCGGGCCTGGATCAGCTCGACTCCTTGCGTGCGAATCCGCATGTTGGCAAGCAGGGTCTCTGACGGAGTGTGTCGCGGTATACCATGCACCACCCCTCTCAGTGCGTCTTCCCCGGTGGCCGCGTATGCTTTGACGGCATGGGCTGTGTCGTTGATGGTCAGGAGGCGAAGTCCCCGTGCTTTCATGGCCACCTCTTGGTGCGGAGTAGAGAGGATGGCTATGTTAGAGCCTGGCTTGATTCGCAGGAGAAATTGTTCCCCAGAAAACTCATGGTTGCAGGCTTCAATTATTGCTGTCGCCATTGCTGGTGTGAGGATGTTGCGTAGGGGTAAGCCCTGATGCGGTCGTATGACGATCTTGAAATCGTCCTTTGGTAGTGGTGGGAGCTTGGCTAGTTTTCTTCCTTTCGGAGTGGGCGGTCTCTTGGTGTCCGTGTTAACTTCGAGCTTGTCTTTGGCCGGCGCTTTGCCGCGCTTTCGTTCCAACGCTTGTTGCTTCCGTTGGCGTAGCGTTAGCACCGTTTGCCAGTCTGCATCATCATCGGGGGGGTTGGTGGAAGTTAGAGTAGGTCCGCTCACCTCCGTATGCTTGGTTGAGTACCCTGTCGACGTGCTGGGGCCGGTGAGGTCCATTCCGTCTTCGTCATTTGATGCTTGCCGGTGTAGCGTTCCGGTGCTCGTGAAATCTCTAGTTGCTTCCGTAGCCATGGTTAGGTCAGCTCCGAGCCGGAGCCCGTGCCGCCGGCGCAGGCGTTGCCGGAGCGCCTCGTCGGCGTTCGGGCTAGCGAGAAGACGACGAACCGTGGGAAACGGTGAGAAGGCCACTTCCCATACAACTCCCGGAGAAAACGGCCCGGGCAAGGGCGGCTGGTGAAGGTCGCGGCGTTTCGGTGGTTGCGGAGCACGCCGACGGCACGTCCGTTCACTTCGGCCGACTGATTGGAACCGCCGAGTTTAAACGGCAGCGCCGGGAGGCCGATCCCGAAGTGCTTGCGAAGTTTGACTTGCATGGTGTAACACTCGGTATAACTAGCAGAAAACTTCGCTGCTCGACGATCTTCACGGAGTGGTAGGGGCGGTGATTTTTTTACTTGCACATGCAACAATGATTCTTCCAAAGTATCGAGCGGAAGAGCAGCGCATGATTGCCAAGGCTCTGTAGAGACTACAGAGATATGCGATGTGTACATAAGTGGCGAGGGAGGAAGCGAAGTGACGGGCCGACGAGATACGCACGGCCGTGGAGCGCGAGCAACAATATAATAGCCGTGCGGCCGAAGAACAGCGGTACGCCAAGCGAACGGCCGCTAAACTGGCCGCGGAAACCAAGCAATGCCGATTAGGGGACGCAGACACGTGCTTTCAAAAGCAAAGTGTTGAAGATGAATTTTGTGCGGCGTGTAGCGGCTGCCACCACCTCTGCTTCCGATTGTGTGCCAGCAGGGTGTCGCTGCCTGTACATGCGGCGCGTGTCGAATTCCAATGGCAGAGTCAGAGTGGGCGGCCTACTCCGCGAGCGAGCATGCCACTGCTGCGTAGAGCGACGCCTCCAAATCCGCAATTGGAACACGAGCCCTGCAGCCTGAGCAAACGTGTCGCAAGGGGGTGCTCGTGCACAACACGCAACCGGACATGCAGCTACGCAGCGTCCCTCGAGTGCCGGAAAAGATCATCGTCTGCTGTCTCCGCCCGCCGCGGCGGCTTCTCCGTGGTACATCGTGTATGACCAGCGCGCACATCACTACGGGTACGTAGAGACGGGCCACAATAGAAGATTTATGTGCTAAAACGCAAGGTGGAAGCAAACGTACCGAAAAAAAAAACGTGAAGAACGCACAAATAAAAATTACGGGGAATGCTTAGAACTTCCTAATAATGTGACGGCGAAAGCCTAGTTGGACCCATAGAAGTATGGAATGAAGCTCTGAACCCATGCGGCGACGTATACAATGCTTGCGAGCGCACTGCGAGCATGCTGCCGCCGTTTCCAGAACGTACTATGGGCGCGGCCGCCGCCATTTTCCTCCTCCTCCCCAGCGCCGCTGTTGCCCTTTCCCGGCGTTGAGCGTGAGAGGCAGCATGGGAACGCTAGCACAGAATTGCATTTGTGAACGTTAGCGCTGGCCCGATTACTGATTTCCGAATTCCACGCACCGCCTCATATTTATTGTAGCCCCAAAGTCGTCTATGTCACATTATTGCTACATTCCGTTTCTCCTTTAATTTATGGTGAGCGGCGTCGGAGGCAGCTGTGGAAGAAGACGACGAACGCGCGAGCAGTGGCACGAGCGCGAGGCGAGCTCGCTCACTTTTTGTGTACCTCACAGCGACCTTGAAACATATAGATTTAAGGCTTTCCCGTTAAAATAGTTTACAAATTGCCGCCTTTCGCGCTGCGGCTTTGCACATGCGGCTGTCGGCGCCTTTGAAGAAAAGGATGCACTCTCGAATATAGCATGCAGAAGAACAACTGAGAGAGAGAGAGAGAGAGAGAGAGAGAGAGAGAGAGAAAGACGTTTACTAAATAAAAACATATGTACATATGTTAAAAGGCAACCCCAGTGGTTCTTCCGGCGAGGTGCCTAGATTAGGTGAATTGTTTCGCTGCTTATTAGGTAGATCGGCAAGCTGTTATAATTGAAACTACGACGCACTAGAAGCCTCATGAAACGCACAAGGCGTCCCCTTGTGTGTTTTTCAAGCGGCACGAAGCGAAGCAGCCCTTCTTTAGGAGACAGCCCGGCACCAAGCTGTCGCTCTCAAGTAGCGCGACCAAAAGCGCGCGACACTACAGTAAGTATATTCTGGGCACTGTAGCGACGACTTATAGCGGCGTTCATTGCGTCCATCGATTCCGGCGTCCCGGCGTGAATAGAGGCATGCTGGGTAGAAACAGGAAATGCGGCAGCTGAGAGTCCCGGTCCACTGAGCCAATTTTAGGCATCGCAGTTTCGGCTGCTCCGCCTGGTGCTCGGAATCTGCCATGGGCTCAAAACACAGTGGCTCAAAAAAGAGCAGAAAGTGCTGCTCCGGAAGCGCTCCGAATCTGCCATTGGAATGCGCTATTAGAATGAGCGTTTCCCCGGGAGTACGCGAATTCTTTCGGCGTTTTTGCTCCGGGTGCAGGGGAGGAATGCGTCGGATTTACTTAGATAATCATAGAAGAGGGTTTGTACTGTAATTTTCTGTTTTCTGCAATTCATATGATTGTTGCATGTGTACGTATGACACTTCGACTGGCGATAAAATAACAGATCTCGATTTTCACATCCTTAAAAAAAAGTGCGGAGGCACGCGCTGTAAAAATCAGTTTCAGCTACGCCTTCATTTTGTTTTCTTCATTGCTTCTGTGATGTTATCATCTTCATTGCCGGTGAAATCTCCGCGACACACTTCTCCCATAAGCGACGTAAACATATTTTATTCCAGTCAATTCAACACACCACGAGAGAAAGATCCATTGAGTCCATTAATCTTGAAGTAGGTGGCAATGTAATCACTCCAATAAGTCTACACGTCGCAAAGCCAATGTGAAGCTTCGTGACACTTATGGCAAGTCCAGGCAGCTACTCTACGTAGGACGTCACAGATACGTCGGGTTATTATCGTTCATCATACAGAGTTCACAATCACAGACAAGTGAAACAACATTTCTGCCACTGGAGTTTATTTTTGTGTTTTCCCAAAGCAAGTAGCGCGGCACTGAAGTTAGCAGTGATGACGCAGGGGACATCAGTTTCTATTGATATGTATTCCAGTCTTTCACAGTCAAACCATCCTGACAGGGGCGTGTAGCAACCCACAAGAGTGAAATACACTTTGCTCTCTCTGATGCTGAGGCGTACGTATTGGTTGTAGTCATGGTCGGAACAGTATGCGAGACATGCGTCAAGTCTGCGCTGATGTAAACGAGAACGTCGTTCCGTTACTCGCACGTGGAAAAAAACAAACCTTTGTACCGATTATCTGTAAGGAGTTAGTTGATAAGTATTATTCGGAATAAATAACAAGTATGGGAAGTCAATAAATTCTTCGAGACTAATTGGAGCCAATTCGAGATGCGGGTCTTCAAGCCTCTGGAATTCCACTGAAATATCGTCGCAATTGTAACTTCAATGCGAAGAGAATGTATTTGGCGAGCAATGGTGCTTATACGAGGCTTGCAAGTACTGGATTCAGTGCTTCCAGTTTTTGCAATGCGCTTTTAGCTGACGGTGTCTGCAGCTTGTTCAGTAGCATGCGAATAGTATTCATTAGTGATCAACACCATTATAACCACTTGGCAGTGATATTCAGTCAATTCTCCGGTAGTAGATTTCCGGGGTGGTCTACTTCTATCGGCGCGTTGCGACTCTGCTGGTGGTTGTCGTTTCGGCAACGCATGCCAGACTTCGGTGTCCGCATTCTTACCAGCGCCCTTGTCCATAGCAGACCTTTCTGATGTACATGGCCTGGATGTCAGTGGAGGAGGCGATTTTGGACGTGGCATACGCATCACCGACGCTGAAGCTTTCTTTAAAGAACGTTCGCGACCGCAGCGTCGCTTCCTCATTTTAGCGGCGGCTTCTCGACGAGAGGAATTATCCCTTGCCATTTCTTTTTGCATATCTCTTTCTTTCTTATCTTTGGGCAGTCCTTCGAGTGAGCCTGAGGAGATCCGTGGTAGTTTTGGGCCACTCCGTGGTTTGGGCGTTTCACGACAGTGGTGGCACATTTCTCCGTGGCGTGTCCTCAGCGCAGCGGTGGCCCACTGTTTCATTCCCCCGACGCTTCTCACGTGTCCGAGTTTCATGCAGTTGCGGCATAGAAAAAGCTTCAGTACCAAAGCTCAGACAGGTTCTACTTTAATGTTCGACGGGAGACAGTTGCCCTAGAACACAAAGTTTACGCAACCTGAGTTGCCCAGGCGGAAAATATCAACAATGACGTCACGATCATTCGTTGCTTTAACCAAATTCTGAAAGTCATTGCTTAGGATGGCCAAGCGTACGTCGTATATTACACCAGTGATGACATCAGAGCCCAGCGGGATGTCAGATTGCACCAGCATGCCATCAAGATCTGTCACTTTGCGTAGAGCGCTGAGTGTGCTCATAAGCAGTACATCAACCGCCAGTACAATTTTGCTGGTGTTCACTCTGATGAACGTGATTTCGTTTGGAACCACGGTCTCCAGCCCGCACCGAGACAGGATACCGTTTGGTAACACTGGCATAAACAGGATGGCGCTGGCGTCGGCGCACGGCGTAGTTCCAACAGTTCACGCAGTAGAGGACCACTCCGTAGAAGAGGACGAAGAGGCCCTGGTGATCCTTCTCTTCGCCTTGCGGCTCCGCACAGGTTCTACGTCATCATCGTCGAGAGGCTCCTCACTGCTGAGCGAGTAGACATGGATGTCTTTGTTGTCGCTGTTTGTAGCCCGGTCCGTTTGCTGGAGGCGGCTGTCGCTGATGCCGCCGTTTCGGCATACACCCGGGTGCTCCATTTCGATCGCCACCAAAGGCGCGACGACTAAAAGATACACACGAGATTTCATAGAAATAGCCAGAGGTTGCTTGCTTGCTTGCTTGCTTGCTTGCTTGCTTGCTTGCTTGCTTGCTTCCTATGCCATGGCCCATACCCACCGCGGGGGATTGGCCAAGAAGCCGGCGGTTAAACAGGTGGGTTGAAATTATGCAACGAATCTAAGACGGTGAAAGGGGGAGCTGCGTCTTACCCCGATCACCCATATTCTGTGACTGGTGCAAATAAAGTGCTTTCTCTCTCTCTCTCTCTCTCTCTCTCTCACCCACTGCTGCTCTCGGCGGCTCATACCCAGATATCCAACGTGGGTATGGGCCACACGTGATTTTTCTTTTCTTTCTTTCTTTCTTTCTTTCTTTCATCTCCCTGGCTCATATGCACATCCTGACTCATACCCCCATATCCCTGGCTCATACGCGCATATTCAGTGCGAATATGCGCCACACATAATTTTATTATCGTTAATCGTGACATAACTGACGAGCATGTGATGTTATTGATGTTATGGCCTATCAGTGATGTTAGTCCTCCATTTTGATATCTGTGCTGAGGCACAACTGGCGGGATACCGCCACGCACATGGAGCCGAGATGCTGCTGATGATAGTTTTTTATACACGCGGACACGATCCTGAGCGAACTGGTACTTAACAGCTTCGCTGTAATAAAAAAGAAAGAACGCTGTCATTACCACTAGCCGGAAATAACGCATGACGGCGAACGTGTGGCAGCTCACCATGAGATTGGCGCCGCCCATGACTGTCCACAGCGCGCTGAAAAAAGTGACATTTCTTTGCAGCTGCTCTTCAGTGCCAATGTGTAGCGGACAACACGTGGACCGAAAGCGGCTGTCGCCCTTGGCTTTCGTTCTAAGCTGCGTTAGTGGGCCATTAGACACCGGTTATTTTGAAATAAAAAGAGTCACGAAACTGCTTTTAGTGCTCTCAGCGGTTTCATATACGTAGCCAAGAATTTAATCTGGCTTTGCTGAGTAACTTACGAAATGTGCAATCAGCGCAAAATCTTTCTTTGGAAGACATGCAACGGCGTTTGCCATTGCGATACATCACAAGGTATTCAACATGGGCGTTCTTGGGCAATTGATGCCGTTCATTTTGACAAGAGCTCGACGATGCCAACCCGTCGTCGGTTGCTCTATTTCCGACAAAACGGACAAATGTGCGCTGGCATTCAAAAACAGTATATTAAGGCACAGTCAAATTACTCGAAATTTCTGGCGCATGAACGTTCCAAACGATCCTTTCATCAGCCTGCCCACTTGCAGGTGCGTCGCGGAGTTAATATCATTACGCGTTGTCTAGGAAAAAAAAAACTTTCACGAAAGCGCGACATGAAGGGTAGGTTGAATACTTTTCTCAACAAGTGAACGCAATTTGCCTCACAACGGCGTGTGCGGCTCGGTCACGACAGCCGTAGTATCAACAGAGGACGATTCTTCTTGTCCTTCGCCCTCCGTCCAATCCAGACCGGCCCTGCGAATTATGCTTCCTTCGGCAGTCACAGGCAGGGCCAGGGTCGTCGGAGGCGCTTTGAAGTCGATGAGCGGCGTCAACTCTGCGCTCTCGTCGCCAGCGTTCGTCTCCATCTGCAGCGTGTCTGTGAAGATCACGAAGAAGATGAGTAGACCCATCGTTGTCAAGGCAAGAGATAGGATCAACATCGCTCCCAGCATAATGCCCGCGGGGCATTCAGTACTCGTCGCTCCATCGATACCCTGCACTGTTGGAATGGGCTGCACCGGAACGTGGACGGCGGAGTTCTCGGCTGCCGGTATGACGTCGTAGTTGAACGGTACCGGATTAGTGGCGACCGGCGCAGGCGATGGAGCGGGAACTGGCTGGGCAGGGCTGCTCACCGCGGGCATGGCCTGACGTCGATCGACGTTGCTGATGGTACCTGGAGGCGGGATGGACGGCGCCTGTTCTTGCGCCAACGCAGCCGGCAGCGCAGGAACTGAAGGTGCAACTGCTGACGGCTGAGTAGCCGGCGTTCCTTGGGGCAGCACAGCTACTGCGGTCGGATGCTTCGGTGCCAACGCTGGCGGCGTCGCGGTCGCCGCAAGCATTTGGCCAGCAACGGGCGTTTCCTGCTGTGTGGCTGCCCCATGCGGATCTTCGGCGAACCTCTGAGGCGGTCCCTGTTGCGGTGACGGATTCTCAGCTGCTGGAGGCACGACCGGGGCATGGCTTCCGGCTGCGACGGCGTTCTGCTGCTGGAGGCTGTCTTGTGAGTCGAAGCTCCACCGGATGGATCCGCGGCGTTGCTTTTTGACTCGCCGGCGTCGCTTGCCAGACTTTAGGATGCCGACAAGCGCTTTGTTGTGTTCGATGTCGAAGTCGGCGCCTGGGTCTTCAGCGCCGGAAGCATCCTTGGGGGAGCTCTGGGACGTGGCCGCTACGGTAGGTTGCATTCTTCTCCTTCTTCTTTCTTTCGGAACGGGTTCTGCACGAGGTTGGTTGACTACGGCACCACGTGAGGCCTTACGCTCAGGCTTCGCTAAAGTACACGAGCAGAGGCCGCTACGTTCACATGACAAATACGCAGGTATCTTTCGCGGCATACAAGCAACATCCTTAAGGAGATTTAACGTGCCTTTCTTGTTTACTGTGCCCCGATGCCAATTCAAATGTCCGTCGCGGTCACGTTAGCGTCGTGTTATTTTTGGTTATGCACACAAACACAATAAAGCCCATGTTCGTGGCCTTAAAGAAGTGTCGAGTGAGTTCTCACAAAATGTCCCTTCGCCGCTGTCGGTTCCCAATCCTCATCTACTCAAACGAAAGGGGAATGCAGTTGCTGCTTCCGAATCCAAAGACAACCAAGCTGTTTCGATTTGCTGGCGTAACTCTATGGTGGGCAAGCCTTGAAGCAGCCGCCGTCAACTTCCTGTTGCCTCTGAATGGACGAATAAATATGCTAAAGGAGTTTATGATATCCAACTCTTTCTGTTTTAATTTCAGTTTATTTTCGTTTTACTTTCCACTTTCAGCTCCCGTGAACGTTTCAAACTCAATAAGAAAATAGAAAAAGACAAGTAGAAAAGAAAAACCAGGAAACCAGAGACTAAATGTGTCTGTACGCACCTGACTAGGTTCTTGTGCCTGGGTATCTTGCCCACATGAGCAACGACGGTTATATGAATTTTAGCAGATATATTATATTTCTCACACCATAGCAAAATACACTTAAAAATCTAATCAAGGAGTACATAAACAACAAAAATCATGAGCCATTCCCCTCTGTGAAGGCGGATGCACAGCGAAGCTGTTTAGCACATGGACACAGAGGTGACACAGAATGGGGAGGCCACGTATAGTCCGGACTCCCGAGGAGTAACGCGCCTACGAAGAGCGACTGCTGGAACAGAGACGAGACTGCAATCGTCGCCAGGAGTGTGCACTACACGCGGTCTCCCCATTACTACGAGAAAGAGAAGTGAAATTCAAAATGGCGAACGGCACCTTGTCCTATATACACGCGCGACGGGGCCACCGCCCCGGGCGAGCGGTAGGAAACCAGGCACGCAAGCGGTTGGAACGCCGACAAAGAGAGGCCGGTGCGAAGGTCGACATGGTCGACGCGGGTCGGCCTTTTGTGCTAAGATCCGATCGTAGTACTTTTCTTTTTTGAATAACATTGAAATAAAGCCTATGTTGTTATCCTTGTTTCTGGGACCTCTTTGGGTCCCAGGTATGACAAGGGTAGCTCAAGGGCGCGTTCCAGGTCCCGGAGGCCACCACCCGGAGTCCACAAGGGTATGTGCCATTGCGCTTGGACCATTTCTGCACTATCACCAGGATTGGCCCACATTTTTGCACACGCACGCGAAAAATGCACGGAAGCCTAGCCATAAACAGCTTCGCTGTAAAGGGATTTTACTCCTAGGGAAACGGAGTTGAAATTTCGTGTCCCAGAAGAGGCACATATCTCTATGAACAATTCAGCGGAGAGCATGCACTATATTTTCATAACACTCGTTCATAAAATCAGGATGGCAGCGTTTGTTTACAAAGACCAGGGATCCACCGTGTACATCCTCAGACCATCATATCTAAAGCTGCTGTGCGGCAGCAGATTTTGACGATGGCGATGCACGTAGACCTGGGTAGTTCCCGGACAGCATTCGCTTGAACACTCGTGCCAGTGGAGCCTGGAATAGGGGCCCCAACCAGCGTGCCTTCTTTTATTTATTTATTTTCAATAAAGTTTTTACTCACTCACTCGAGCCAAATGTCGAACTCGTGCGGAGGTCAAGACTCCTGTCTAGAAGGCACAAGCCGCGCGCTCCGGACTACACGGGTGACGTCATGCAGCAATCACAAGTGGGGCGATACCGCTTGGAGGCGAGCACGCTTGGCTGCATTTATTAATGCGACAGCAGTTATATGCACACTCCAGGCAAATATTTGCTGTCGGCGTCGCCGTGTTGATATTGAAACAAGGATAACAACATAGGGTTTATTTCAATGCTATTCAAGAAAAGAAAAGTACTACGATCGGATCTTAGCACAAAAGGCCGCCCGAGACAGAGCCGAAGCACCACACGAGCCAAAAGATGATGATGAGTCGTATGTACAGATGACGACGACGATATGCCCAAATAGCGCTCACACTAACTACCCTCCCCCCCCCCTCCCCTGCCCCCTTCAGGAAAGCGGTCACCAAGACCGCAAGCTAGAAAGGGTGGGTACGGCGAATGTAGGCTTTTAGGCGAGACGTGAACGATTTCTGTAGTGCGGCGGCGGCGGTCAGTAGCTGAGCTGACAGGAGTGACGCGGTAGTTAACGGCTGAAGTTCTTTGAAAAACGGTGTATGGGACGAGATACCTAAGAAACATTTTTTCACAGAGCCCCGGTGCGCGAACACAGGTGTCCACAAAAGAACTTCGTCACCTGGGCGGAACGAAGCAACGAGACACGTCGCATCATAGCGAATTTTCCTTTTGTCATGAATGGTAGCGGTGTTGGTGCGGGCAATTTCGCGCCAGCGGGCGATGCGAGCAGCAAATTCTTCAGGAAGAGAGGCGGATGGAGCTGCAGGTGCTGAAAGGAGTGCAGTGTCCAAGACGAAAGACGGCGCACGACCGTACACAAGGAAGAAAGGACTGTAATTGGTTCTGCGTTGGACGGCAGTATTGTAAGCAAACGTCACGAAAGGTAGAATGTTGGTGTGATCTGGTCTAACATACATAGACATGTCGGACAAAGTTCGATGAAAACGCTCTGTAAGACCATTTGTTTGTGAATGGTACGCTGATGTGGTCTTATGGGTGGTGTCGGAGGGCTAGAGGACATCACGAAGCACATGCGATATGAGCGTCTTGCCACGTTCACTCAGGAGGACACGATACCGTGCACGAAAAACTCGGCGACTTCGGAGGCAGTACCAGAGCGAACAGCAGCTGTCTCAGCGTAGCGCGCTAGATGATCCACTGCAGTAACGATACAGCGGTGACCAGCGGGCGTGAGTGGGAGGGGTCCGTACAAGTCTATGCCCACAATTTCGAAGTGGGTGGACGGGCATGGTAGACGCTGCAGGGGACCGGCTGGAAGGGATGTCGAGCGTTTTCTGTGCTGGCATGACGCGCAGGAGCCAACGTATTTGGCGACAGAGGTGGAAAGGCCCGGCCAGGAACAACGCGTTTTGATGCGGTCATAGGTATTCTGAAAGCCCAAGTGGCCAGTCGTCGCGTCGTCATGAAATGCTTCTAATAATTGGAGTCGAAGTTAGCGAGGTATGACTGGGACCCATCGGTTACAGGAAGGGTGGTAGATTAATCGAAATAACGCTCCACCTAGAAGCTTAAAGCGTGAAAGTTGTCGTCTTAAGCGACTGTTGGGGGGTCTTGCTAAGCCAGTGAGTCGGTCGATCAGCGTACGGCAGTACGGATCAGTACGTTGTAGTGAGGCGAGGTCAGTAGACGGAAGAAATGTCAACTGAGGCAACCGACATTCCCGGGCTACTGGGCGTGTGCTGAGACGTGTGGCTAGATGGTGACGTGCAGACCGAAGGTGAAGCATGGGCATTTGGAGACAGCGGGCAGCGCGACAAAGCGTCGGCATCTCGATGTTGTTTGCCGACGCTATACGTGACAGTGAAGTCATATTCCTGCAAGCGCAGTACCCAACGACCGAGGCGTCTAGACAAGGTTTTCAGGGACGACAACCAAAAGAGAGCATGGTGGTCGGTCACAATTGTGAAATGGCGACCGTAGAGATCGGTTAGAAATTTTTGTATGGACCACATGATGGCCAGGCATTCCTGTTCTGTTATTGTGTAGTTGCGCTCAGCAGGAGAAAGAGCACGACTTGCATAAGCCACGACTTGCTGTTCAGACTTATGATTCCGCTGCAGCAGGACAGCGCCAATTCCATGCCCACTGGCATCAGTGTGTAGAATAGTAGGGGCGGTTGCATCGAAATGACGGAGCACGGGCCCTGCCATGAGAAATCGTTTGAGGGTCCGGAAGGCGGCTTCACAGTCGTCTGACCACACAAAGGACGCGCTCAAAGTCAGAAGTTTGTGTAGAGGAGTGGCGATGGTGGCGAAGTCACGGACAAAGCGGCGGAAGTATATAGACGCTAGCCCTAGAAAGCTGCGGAGTTATTTAAGTGCGGGTGGTGGCGGAAATTGCAGCACTGCAGCGATTTTATCGAGATCAAGCTGGATGACATGCTTACTGACGACGTGACCCAATACTTTAATGCTTCGGCTTGCAAAGCGACACGTTTTAGTATTCAGTTGGAGACCAGTGTTTGCGGGACACGCGAGAACTTGGTCTAAACATTGTAGGTGCTGGGAGAAACTCGACGAAAATATTACGATGTCGTCCAAGTAACAAAGGCAGTTCTTCCATTTTAAGCCAGGGAGTACTGCATCCATCATAGGTTCAAACGTAGCTGGTGCACTGCACAGTCCAAAAGACATCCCGTTAAACTCGAAAAGGCCATCAGGTGTAGCAAACGCAGTCTTTTCTTTATCCGGCTCATGCATTGGAATCTGCCAATATCCGGAACGCACGTCGAGGCTCGAAAAATACTCGGCACCTTGTAAGGTACCGAAAGCATCGTTGATGCGAGGTATTGGATAAACATCCTTACGGGTAATTTTGTTTAGCACCCTATAATCGATGCAAAAGCGCACAGAACCATCCTTTTTTTTAACAAGCACAACAGGAGAAGACCAAGGGCTTGCTGAAGGCCTTTTAATGTTGCGTGTCAGCATGTCGTTCACTTGCTCTTCTATAACTTTTCGCTCCGAAGGTGACACACGGTACAGGCGACGGCGAATGATGCGAGAGCCGTCTGTTTCAATTCGATGAGTAGTTACAGTGGTCAGACTCGGGCTTCGCGAAGAAACGTCAAAACAAGCTTGATGATTCAGTAAAATGGTGACGAGTGCGTTGGTCTGGGCCGGATTGAGATCTGCACTCAAGGTGGCCTTAATAGCACCAGTATGGCCTTCTGTGGGCGTAGAATGCGCGGAAGACGTGGCAGGCAGTAGACCATTTCGGCAGTAGCAGTGGCTCAGGAGTCGTATTAAAGGCTGTGAGGCTGGCATAGCCGCTGGAGAACCGGACCAAGCAAGAAGCGATGGCGAGTCTTCGAGAAATGCAGTGCTGAGAAGGTACAACCAATGCGTCTCCTTCGACAATGTATCTTGACTCGACGGTAAAAATATGTTTTTCGTCTGGTGGGATAATAAAATCCACTGCGGCAATGAGGTTGGGACACGGGAAATCGAAAACGGGATAGGTCTCGGTGTCGCTGATATGAATCCTTGGGTCGCCGCACGAAATTAGTGCAGAAGCAGCGGACAGGAAGTCCCATCCTAGTATCACCTGATGAGCGCACGTCGAAAGCACCGCAAGTTGTACATGATGACGAATACCGTCTATTAGAACGCGAGCTGTGCACCGTGCGGTAGGATAGATGGGAACGTCATTGGCACCCCATAGAACAGGACCAACATACGACGTTTGCACTTTCCGCAGACGGAAGCACAGTTCACGATGGATAACAGAAATAGCAACTGTTTCGTCTTCGGAATGCGAGTCCTGAGTTGTCTGCCGATTAGGAGTTGCGCGGGGCTGAAGTCATTCATACTCGCTGTTTCTCTATAGCTGAGTAAAGCTAGATGTCGGTCACTCGAAGTAGTTCCTTTACTGTAGAGACGGGCAAAACGGCTCACTTCAGTGAGCTGCTCGGAACGGCTCAGCTCACTGAAATGAACCGGTTCACTTAAACGTGTAGCCTGTGTTATGCATATTCTATAGTTATCTGGCTTTGAAAAAAAAAACATGCATAATTTATTAACAGCGTTATTGGTATTTTCGCTATATTTGGAGAATACTTTGACATATATTAAAGGCGTGAATTTTTAGATGTGATGAAACTTTCTTTTCTGATATTGGGGATAAAATGCTTATGATACTGTCACAGGCAGAATGCGACGTACTTTTTTCAGAAAATAAGATATGTAACTTCATCGTCATTACAGAAGCTTGTCTGCTTTTGTGGTACTTTAATATCAACTTTCGTCAAAATAAGAGCACAAAATGATTGTACATTATCTTTCAACTTTATTCATTTATTCACATACGTACCTTCACCATAATATGAGTGAGCTGTAACGCCATGCAAAATGAATGTAGAAATCATTTCTTGAAGTACAATACAAAAATTATACGAGAGATCCACAAAACTGCCGCACGTACCTTTCGTTTTTTTAATCTTCACTTACTCGCTTTTATCGCTCACTTACTGAACTAAGGCTAACTCGCTCTTCAAAAGAGCGGCTCAAAAGATCCGGCTCGCTCCTGAGCGCTCTCTAGGAACGGTTCCGCACTGCTCACTGAACGAGAGAGAGCCGGCTTCCTCTCTCCGAAAGAACCGCCGCTCACTTACTCGCTTTTCGCTTTTCAAAAGAGCGGCTCAAAAGATCCGGTTCGCTCCTGAGCGGCTCGCTCCTGAGCGCTCAGGAGCGAACCTGAGCGCTCACGAGCGGGATCTTTTGAGCCACTCTATTGAAGAGCGAGGGAGCCGTGTTTCAGGAAGTGAGCGGCGGTTCTTTCGGAGAGAGGAAGCCGGCTCTCTCTCGTTCAGTGAGCAGTGAGGAACCGTTCCTAGAGAGTGCTCAGGAGCGAGCCGGATCTTTTGAGCCGCTCTTTTGAAGAGCGAGGGAGCCGTGGTTCAGGAAGTGAGCGGCGGTTCTTTCATTGTTCAGCCAAAGGCGAGGGGGTGAAGCCGACTCTTGCGAGGAAGGGCGGGAGGGCAGTTGCTTTCTCGTACCGCTAATAGATGGCGCGGAAGTCTCACCCAGCAGAAGACTCGGCTCTGGCGGAACGCATCGGCACGGCTCACGGAACGCGAGAGAACCGGCTCCTTTTCTCCAAAAGAACCGCCGCTCACTTTTACTGAACCACGGCTCACTCGCTCTTTAAAAAGAGCCGCTCACAAGATCCGGCTCGCTCCTGAGCGACCCATCTCTACTTTACTGTGCGGACCATCCTTTCAGCCTCTCCGTTCGACTGAGGAAAGTGTGGGCTGCTGGTCACGAGGGTAAAACCATAGGTCTTGGCAAAGTTCTTGAGTTGATAGAGGAAAATGGTGGACCATTATCGGACCTCACGACTTCCGGGATACCGTGCCGAGCAAATATGCTCTTTAGTACCTCGACGATCGTAGAAGTTGTTGACGCTCGAATTCGGGGACGCGTAAGTAGTAATCCACAACAAGCAAAAATGTTTGTCCTTTAGTGTGGAAGAGGTCCATACCAAGAACTTCACATGGGCGACGCGGTAAAGGTGTGGAAATAAGTGGCTCTGCTGGATTTATGCGAGTATATGCACACTGCTCGCATCTGCCTACCATGGACTCGATGTCTCCTGAAATTCCTGGCTAGCATACCGATTCTCTAGCTTTTGCTTTACACCGGTTTACACCTTGATGACCATCATGCAGTAAATTCAGGACTGTAGGTCTCAAGGAAGTGGGAACCACTATGCATGGGCCTTTGAGCAGAAGACTACCACAGACTGTGATTTCGTTAGCTGCGGCAGCATACTTCGTTAAGTGCAATGGCAGCTTCTTGTGAGGCAAATTAAGCATGTTGGGCGTATGATATTAGTGACGTACACTCACCTTCCATGCTTTGGGCTCTCTCGATGTCTTGCGGAGTCAACGGCAAAGTTGAGGATGCGCTGTTAACAACTTCCGTTGCAAATAATTCCACCGTATCCAGAGGAGACGAAACCTTCGGTCGTATCCTCGCGAGAGCGTCCGAGGTTGCTAGTAGTTTCCCTGGAACATACTGCATACCGAGGCCTTTGAACAGTTCCACATGGTGCTACGGCGGAGGGATCGCTACGCCTCCTAGGAATCTGGTGACGTCGAGTGAGTGCTGAGAAACCTAGTAGTGGAGTAGAGAGAGACTGCAGAACATACAGTCGCTGGGCACTTGTTTTCCCTTGCCGGAGGAGCTGGGCGACGTACGATCCAAGTACTCGAAGCGGTTGACCTCCTGGACCTGTCACCAGATTGTCCACTGAGATGCGGAGGCACTGTCGGGAAACCTTCCGGCACTGCCGAGACTTCCGAACCAGAGTCAACTTTGAAAGCGACAGTATAATTGTGTACCGTGACGTCCACGTACTTGGCGTTCTCAGGCACCACGACAGTATGCAGGCAGGTAGTATCAAGCTTGGTCGGCTTTGCTTTGCGGGAACGACATACCACAGCGAATTGTCCTTTCTTTCGACAGTGATTGCAAAGCAACGCGCGTGCTGGGCATTCTGAGCGTGGATGCAGCGAACGCCCGCAGAACAAGTAGCGTCGCCAGAGCGTTCCATCCTGGGCGGCGCGTCTCACTGCCTGGCATCCGAGCGTCGAGGGGCTTTGCGAAATTTAGCTGCGTCTAGTTGACCTGGCGTGGAACCTTCTGCAATTCCTTTTGCCGCTTTTTCTTTGTCGGCGTCTTCTCATTGACGCTCTTGAGACCAAGCATCCTTTAGCGTCAACTTGGAGTTACGGCACAGCTGATCCGAAAGACGAGAGTCTATTAAGCCTACTACGAATCCGTCCCGCACGAGACGCTCTTCTATTTGAGCCGACGAGTATGGTTGCAACGCTTGACTAGTGTGCACAGTTCTGCGTAATAAGCGTCAAAGCTTTCGCCCGATTCTTGAGTACGCTTGTGAATGCGAGAAGATTCATAGAGCTCGTTAGCCGGATGAACAAAGAGCTGCGTGAAACGCTGGACGACGGTCTCTTCGGATAGCAGTTCTTCTTCAGAAAGCGAAAAAAGTATCGAGCAGGGGATTATTTTCGGGGCCCATTCCGTATAAGAGTGAGCGTATTTGCACTTCGGCTAAAGGGTGGCAAACCCTAGAGACAGCTGCGTAGTCTTCATAACGCGTTTTCCACGTTGGCCAAGACCACGGCCGCTACATAAAAAAAAGTTGTCGCAGTTTCGCCTGAAAGGCGAAGCATCAATTGCGATAGCAAATTTGTAGAGAGCTATACGGGGTAATGATAGTAGCTTTATCAGCTGTATAAACTTGGACATGCAGCAGCACCGGCAACACGCAGAACTGTTGTCGACGCCGTCGGCGTTTTGCCCGCGTTCGCACAAAATGCGTGCGGCGTTGGTGACTGTTGCCGGAGCCTCTGATATAAATAGGCACTTGGTGCCGCAGCTAAACGTCGCCTCCCCCCCCCCCCCCCCCCCCACCTTTCACGGCCTTTCGCGCGTCGGAAAAAGGCGCGTTTGCTCTACATATATGGTGATTTTAAAGGAGGAAAGAGACGCCTACTTCTGCAGAAGGGAGCACGGCGCAGAACGCGCGTTTTCTCCGCCGTATGTTCACTCCCTGTGAAAGCGCGCGTTCCTCGCGCCCTTTCACTCGCACATACAGCATTCGGCGCGCGGCGACGATTTCATCTCCATTGACGTCATACGGAACCTCACGGCGACGGCGACCGCAGACATCTGCTTTGAAGTGTGCATATAATTGCTATCGCAATAAAAAAAGGTGCAGCCTGCTGCGTCGCGTCACCGTTAATGGGCGAGCTCGTCTCGGCTGAGACTGTTGCGGCCGCTGTTTTAGATGCGAGAGCATCTCATGCTCGGGGCAGTGTCCGTTCTGCGGCGTCCGCACCTATACTGGTCGATGGGCGTCCACAACTCCCTTACAGAGCTGAAGGAGGCCCATCGCACGGCCCAGCTCCTCCGTCTCTCCCGCACTCGGCCTGGTCGTGCACTTCTCTCTACCCTTAAACTCTCCCCTCTTACCCTCTTCCCACCTCACTGCCCATCCCTTCCCACGTCTACTCCCTGCTAACCGTTAAACCCCTCCCTCAAAATATGCACCCTGAACACCACCCGTCCCGTAGAGCAGCGCGAGCCTCCGCGCTCTGGCGTCAGTACGAACGGCAACCCGCCGTGGCTTACGTATAGAAGCCGCCCCGTACCGCCACTACCCAGCCCATGCCCTTGCAGTCACTGACAACTTTTTCCGACCCACTCTTACTGCCTCAGTATACACTTCGACCTCGGTCGAGGCCGAAGAGGCAGCTATTGCCCTTGCCATCACGCAAACCTCCGCGGAATACATTTTCAGTGATTCCAAGCCTGCAGTCCACAACTACGCGGTTGGACGGGTGGCAGCTCCAGCCTCCGGTATCTTGCGTTCCGACACTGTTCCGTCTCGCCCAAACCAAATCATCTGGATGCCCGCTCACGCGGCCCATCCTGGTAACGAGGCGGCCAATTCCATCGCTCGCGATTCGACTGACCGAGCAAGCCCGCCCCCGCCGGGAATGGATACGCGCGACGCGCTCCTCACGTACCACGATATCAGCTTGCACTACCGCCTATCTCGTCTCACCTTCCCCCCACCGCACAAATCCCTTTCCCAGCAACACCAACACTTGTGGCGTCACCTTCAGGCTCACACCTTTCCTTACTCCTGCACGTCTTGCACTCTTCCACCCCGGGACGTACTCGCCGGCCTGCCGCTTATGTGACAGCTCCTGCGCCAATTACGATCACATATTATTCTCCTGCCCGGCGCACTTGCCCCCTGCCTCTTGGCACCTAACCAGTCCGCAGCAGTGGGAGGCTGCTTTGTCCAGCACCGAGCCGGATCTTCAACTCCGGCTGGTGACCTGGGCAGAGAACGTCGCGACTAGGCACGGCCTGGACGCCACAACCGGCAGCCTGAATGCCGCCCACAACGCTGTTTTTATTGCGATAGCAATTATATGGACACTTCAACCGAATTTCTGCCGTCGGCGTCGCCGTCGCCGTCGCCGTGAGGTTCCCTATAGATAAAATCTTCGCCGCGCGCCGTATGCCCGAGCGGAAGCGTGCGGGGACGCGCGCTATCACGGAGAGCGAACGCACTCAATCTCCCACGCGCAAGCAAGGAAGCAGGAAGCCAGCGCCGGAAAGAGCGGGGGGGGGGGGGGGGGGGCACTTCTACTCCGCCAACAACCGCGCTCGTCGCTCGTCCGCACCGTCTCTTATCTCCACACGGCTCTGACCTTTATGTGCCGTGCATTCGCCGCTCAGTTTCGGTTGAAGCGATAGACCGCACGTACCTTCGCCCGCAGCGGCGTATGCTTGCTGCCAGCGTTTTGACAGTCGTTGTCTGCACTCATTCAGTGTGATCTATTCGTGTTTGTTTGTGCGCGCTCACACCACGCTTGTTCATTCAGTTAGCAATAGTCGGGCCACATTTTCCAACGCACGCTACACATGCAATGCTGCCCGGATCGGCAGTGCAGCGCTACAGGTGTGTCCTTCGCACGCGCTACCCACGGGAAGCGCTTCTCATCAACACCACCGCTTCACACGCGCCTTCTCGTGGTCATCGAGCCTCTCTTCATGTCTGTCTACTTACGCCGCGGCACACCTGCTTACTTAATTAGCTCATGTTTACTACAATTCATATTGCTACCAAAGCCACTCACCTTACTTCGTATGACATTGCTGTGTTGCTATCGCATTCATTGCTTCGCCCTTAGGGCGAAACTGTGACATTTTTTTAATTTTCTTTACTTCGGGCCTTCTCAATAAAAGTTTTCCACCACCACCTACGCCCATACTGCGCATGCGCAACTCTACCTCATTCTCCTCTCCTACGCAGGTGTACGCTCCCCTCCTCCCCTCTTACCCTCTCTGCCACAGGTGCGGCGCAGCAAATCATTGCACAAAACTCTCACTCTCTCCCTCTCTCTCTAAGGGTACACCGGTAGGCGGCGCAAGTGTCGCGGCGCAGTCCTGTTCGGCTTCACTTTCTCGAGTGAAGCCGAACAGGACAGTGGTGGCCGAGTATTTGGTATGCTGCTTGCTCCGCTGCTCAGCGCAGCAGGAGCAGCATACCAAATAATAAGTTAACTTTTGTTTATTTTTATTTCGTTAATAGAAGTGTTAGGTTAACCGGTTAGGATAGCAATATATATATATATATATATATATATATATATATATATATATATATTGTTTTTCATGCTTTTTAGTTCCTTGGTTATTTTGGTTGGATGTTAGTAGGTAACGAATATATGTATTTTTTGGAAGCGGGTAGTGACGCACGTGTTGCAAGGTGAAAGTAGTGTAGGGCGGCAGTTTTAAACCGTGTTAAGGGAAGCTAGCGGAGGTAGCCGGATAGCGAGATTGCCGTAGGGCTTACCGTGAGGCTTTGTTCAGGTATTTTGGCGGGCTTTCTCGTTAGGTGGTCGGGCGGACGATGGCGCGGCAGGCTAGCAAAGTCAGGGGTGATGGCGAGCTGGTGCAGTGTGAGGAGTGCAAACGTTGGTGCTATTTGGACGAGACGCACTTCGCAAGTTTAGCCGACGCTGAGGACGCTAGCTTCGCATGCAGGTCGTGTGAAGGATTTAAGGGGGCTGTGCGGCGGATGGAAGGGGTATGGGCAGCTAGTGTGGAGGAGCTCAAAGGGGAGCTGAAGGTGGAGCGAGAACGGCGGATTGAGCTCGAAACTCGGATCGTCGAGTTGCTTGGCAGGGAGGGGGCCGAAGCCAACCTGGTAAAGCGAATAGCTGGCGAGCTACAAGAAGAACGGGAGAAGCGGGCCGTGATGGAAGATCGGGTGTAGGCGCTAATGGCACAGGCGGCGCGTAATCCCGGGTCGGAGCTGTGTCAGGCGGGCGGCGGGGACAGCGCGGAGTCTCAGGCAGGGGCATGAAATGACAGCAGGGAGGGACGGGCCGTAGCCGGCGGCAACACGGGGGTTCCACAAAGCTACAGTGAGGTAGCGCGGCAGGCTTTGGGTGGGACGGGACGAGTGGCAGGGGGCCCGTCGCAGCGTGTCAGTGGCGCACGGCGGGAGGAGAACCAGCTTGCGCGAACTGGAGGACAGCAATCACAGGCGGGAGGCGAACGTGTAGAGCGAAGGGTCCTGGTGGTGGGGGACTCCAACGTAGCGAGGGTTGAGGAGGGCGTCCTTACAAAAGTGAAGGCAGACGGGCGGGTGAGGGTGGAGGCCCAGTCAGGGAAGTGCATGGTTGACGCATTGGCAAAAGATCAGAAGGTGGTATGGGACAACATGGAGCACGAAAATCTGGTCGTTATCCATGCTGGTCTCAGCGATGTGCTGAAGGGAAGGAGCCAGAACCTAAAGAGACAGTTAGAGGTTGGGCTGCGCAAAGTCAGAGAAGCCTCTGCGAGTGTGCATGTGACCATATGCACAATCCCAGAGGTCCAGGGCCAGGCTAGCGGGATGGAACGGAGTGTGCTTGAGGCTAACCGGGTCATTAGGGGTCTGAGCCGACCACTTGGGTACGGCATAATGGAGGTAAACCGGGACGTGTACGAGTCTGGCTCTCACCCTTTTGCACGGGATGGCATTCACTACAGGGGTGCCACGGGCAAGAGGGTAGGTAGTAGGATAGGGCGCCAAGCTACGGCTTTTTTGGGGGGACCCAGAGCCCTGAGGCCACCAGTGTAGACGACGGGCCCAGAGAGGTCCCAAGATTCAAGAAACGTAGAGTCTGTAGGAGAAAAAATAGACGTAAGCACCAGGGGCAAGGTTATTCTGACATAGGGTACATTAACATGCAAGGTGGCAGGAATAGGCTGAAGTGGGAGGAGATAGATGAGCAACTAAGGCAGGAAAAACTGATGGTATACGGATTTGTGGAGACACATCTTAGCGACATGGAGCAACCACCCTGTAATCCTGACTATGCATGGGAATATTGCAATAGAACAGAGGGCAGCAGAAAAGGGGGTGGAATTGGGACATTCATTCATAAAAGTATGAATTGGCAAAGGGTCAAACAGGAATGCAAGGAGCATTTATGGCTAAAAGGGAAAGTGGCAGGAGAGAAGACACGCCTTGGCTTTGTGTACCTGTGGACAGGAGGAAATGCCAAAGAGAAAAAAAAATGCTGGAATGCATATCAAGTGACATTAATGAGCTAGGAGGAGGGTGCGAGATTATTATACCAGGAGACATGAACACACACATAGAAGACATGGAGGGGTACACAGACTCAACAGGCAACATGATGGTGGATATGTGTGAAAGGCATGACTTAATTGTATGCAACAGTACTGAGAAGTGCGAAGGGCACATAACATGGGAGGTAGGGAGCCTGCAGTTGACGATAGATTATGCACTAATGTCACATAGGATGCATGATAGGCTAAAGGTAATGAACATAGATGAATATGGCTCCAGAAGAAGTCTAGGTAGTGATCACAAACGTATTAAGGTGAGTTTTAGAAGAGAAATGAATGTAGGTAGGAGACAAGATGAACAGCCAGGTGGGATATTTTACTCAGAAAAGAAGCTGGAAATAGCAACCCAACAAATCGAGGAAGTAATTTCAGAGGATACAAAAACAGAATGGACATATGCAAATTTAACAGGGTTATTTGAGCTAGAGCTTGCAAGGTACGACTCAGGCCCAAATGGAACAGAAGACGTAAACCAAAGAGCTGGTGGGATGAGGAGGTTAAGAAGGCCATAGAAAAACATCAGGAAGCATCCAGGGAACACAGATATTCAAAGCAGAGGGGTGAACCAGAAGCTGATGTAGACAGGAAATGGGATAACTTCTGAAGCTGTAGAAGGGAAGCATCCCATTTGATCAATGGGAAGATTAGAAGAAAGGGGACCCAATGGTTGTCAGAAGTAAACAAAAAGGATAGAAAAGCAGCGAAGAAATTTTGGAAACATCTCAACTCCTTGAGGTATAAGACTAGCCTAGAGCAGAGGTTTATAGTTACAGCTCAAGGTGTTCGGCTAGAAGGAGATGAGGCAATGGAACATATAAGGACAATGGTGACAGAAAAATTTAAAGAAAGAAACGTAGCATGTGCTCAATCAGGTGAGGATAGACTAGTTAGTGCAGTGGCTCCACTGGCACAAAGCGAGTGGGAAAGGGCAGAGAAGAGGGTTCCTAGTAGCACGTCGACAGGTCCTGATGGCATCCCAATTATGTTGATAAAGACATTGGGCCCAGAATATAAGAAAGCATTAAGACAGGCAGTGAGCAAAACGATAATGGAAGGTAAAGCCCCCGACGGGTGGAGACTGAGCAGGATGAGCATGATATACAAGGGAAATGGAGACAAAGCCGACATAAACAACTGCCGTCCCATAACAGTGACGTCAGTGGTTTACAGGGTGGTGATGCAGATTATAAAAGACAGACTGCAGGCATGGGTGGAGAGTGAGGAGGTGCTGGGGGAACTAAAAAATGGGTTCTGGAAACAAAGAAGGTTAGAATATAATTTGTTCTCATTGACACAGTGTATTGAAATAGCAGAAAAGGAACACAGGCCCCTATGGCTCGCATTTCTGGATATCAAGGGAGCCTAAGACAGTGTAATCCAAAAAGATTTGTGGGACATACTGCGCACTTTAGATGTGGAAGATGGAGTAAGTAATCTTTTAAAAGATATCTATAAAAGTAACAAGGTGCTTATAAAATGGGAAAACAAGGTATCTGGGCCTACAGAGATACATCAGGGGCTTAGGCAGGGGTGCCCTCTGTCACCTCTGTTGTTCATGCTGTATTTACAAGGACTAGAGAAAAAATTAGAGAGGAGCGGACTTGGCTTCAACCTTTCCTTTTTCAAGCAAGGAGAATGGATTAAACAATCATTACCAGGACTGATGTACGCGGATGGCATTGTACTTATGGCTGACAGCAAGGAAGACTTGCAAAGATTAATGGACATCTGTGGTAAAGAGGGAGATAGCTTAGGCTTGAAGTTTAGGAAAGAAAAATCGGCAGTCATGATTTTTAATGATGATCAGGGCAGCGAGCATAGGATACAGGAGGTTACGCTGGAGGTAGTGGATAAGTACAAATATCTCGGAGTGTGGATAAACAATGGGGCTGAGTACCTAACGGAACATGAAAAATATGTAACGGCTAAAATTAGGGCACTGTGGAATTACAATAGGTACGAAGTGGTGAGAGGGATTTGGAAAGGGGTGATGGTCCCTAGTTTGACTTTCGGCAATGCGGTGCTGTGCATGAGATCAGAGGTTCGAGAAAGGTTGGAAGTTAAGCAGCGAGGGGTAGGTAGACTGGCTCTGGGAGCACACGGAAATACACCAAATCAGGGGGTACAGGGTGACATGGGATGGACGTCATTCGAGGGCAGGGAAGCCAGCAGCAAGATAGAATTTGAGGAGCGATTGAGAGAAATGGCAGAAAAGCGGTGGGCAAGGAGAGTTTTCAGTTATTTGTACATGAGGAATGTTGACACAAAATGGAGGAAGCTGACCAGAAAACTGTCAATCAAATATTTGGACTGCAGGAGGGCTGCAAACCAGGAAACAGCGGTTAAGAAAAAGGTTAAAGAAACAGAGAGGGGTCTGTGGAAAACAGGGATGCAGACGAAATCAGCACTGGGAACATACAGAACTTTCAAGCAAGAAATTGCGAAAGAAAATATCTATGATAATTCTAGGGGAAGCTCTTTGTTGTTTGAAGCCAGGACGGGAGTATTGCGGACTAAGATGTACCGAGTCAAGTACCAAGGTGTAGACACGTTGTGCGGTGCGTGTAGAGAGGAAGAGGAAACGGCTGAACACCTCATACTTTTCTGTAAAGGGCTTAACCCTATACAGTGCAAAGCAACGGGGCTGATTTTTTCAAAGCATTGGGGTTTAGGGACAGTGAAGGCAAAATAGACTTTAAGCGGGTAGAAATAACCAAACAGAGGTTATCTGATTGGTGGATAAAATCAAGGCAGGGGTGAATTTTCACCCACCACAAAGTACAAAATATGTTAATAGTCACGGCTAGGTGGCGTATGCCACCGCCCGATGTTCGAAGACATTCGAACAATGTATGTTGCGAAACTTAATCCTACCAGCATAAACCCTTATCGGCCGTTATCAACTTTATCGGACTAGATCCGACCTTTATCAACTCCTATCGTTTGTTATCGACCTTATCAGACTCGATCCGTAAGTTATCAACCCTTATCGGTCGTGTCAGTCTTAACGCAAACAATATTCTCTTTGATCTGTCCCTATAAACCTTATTGGACAGGATCTGACTCTTATCAACCGTTATCGGTGCTTAACAACAGTGTCCGAATCGCTCTTTAGCACCTTATCCATCCGTTTCGAACCATTACGAACCGTGATAAAACCTATATAATCCCTCCTCTCTCTTTATCATCCTTGTAAACTTATTGACTGCTTATCTGTCTATTGCTCGACGCGAACTGCATGATTCCTCAGAGATCAGTGGCATTTCGGTCGGTGAAGGACCGCCCCGACGGAAGGCGCATGCCGCGGCCACCGAAACGCATCGGGGATGTGGTGTGTTTGGCATTAAATTTTTTTTGCAAAACAGGATTTTTCCTGATGTCTACAAGGCCCTAAGTCGGCTCTACATGTGATCCTAGATATGGCTTTTATTCCACAATAACCAAATCCTTCAATAAAGCCTCCATAGGAACTGTTCTCCTTTGACATTTGTTTTGTACCTCCTGTACAACAGATTCACATGGTTCAGATATATTCACATTCGGCATGCGTGGGTGTTTAGCTCAGTTCTTTTTTTCCCAATGGGTAAGGCACTCGGCTTCTGAGTGTGGGGTCGTACATTCGAAACTCATCACCGCTAACGTTGTTCCTCTTGAATTTATTTTGTTTTATAAATTAATTTCTTAATAGCGATTCACCTT
This sequence comes from Dermacentor silvarum, assembly GCF_013339745.2. Lineage (NCBI taxonomy): Eukaryota > Metazoa > Arthropoda > Arachnida > Ixodida > Ixodidae > Dermacentor > Dermacentor silvarum. Next base: position 122,595,337 of record NC_051161.1, read on the forward strand.
ACGTGACAGTTGGACGGACGGATGGATGGGTTTCCTTGTTGGGTAGACATAGAAATGCTTACGCCTTTAAACGAGCCTGTAAAGGTAAAACTGCGAATAAAAGAGAAGTGCGTAATTGATCAGCTAGTGAAACCAGTTGCATGGGCGAGTGTATTTGTCTTCCTCTTTTTTGTCTTCTTTATAAGAAAAGCATGAGTAGTCTCTGCAACTTTTAAAGGCCCAGCTGCAACAAAATTTTAAACCGCGTAAGAAGCCTAGATTTAGTTGATGTATATGTAGAGGAGCTTCTGTAAAAAATTCACCGACAATTACGATACTCGATCCCTAATGCTAAATTTGAGCGAAGCTATATACGTATTTTTATTTCGCGATATATTATCGTTTTCTGGCGCGGACACTCTCGTTCGGCACGTCCCAAACGGAGCGAAGTGCGGCGCGATTGCCTCGCTAATCTGGAGGTGGTGGTGGTGGTGAAAACTTATTTATTGGTTCCAAAAATTGCTGCGGAGAGACTCCGGGTTAATCTGGGGATCGCGAGAGCCAGATCCCGCATACGTGTAGGTGACGTGTGGGTGAGATTCAGAGCAGCCACCGCATACAGACCGCCTAGACGACGCGCGCTCTTCTGGCGCCATCTCGTAGCCATCGTGGGCCGCACTACGCTATTCTTCTGACGCTTTCGCCAATCCCTCCTCATCCGCATCGGCCCTCGCGCTTTTCATCGCCTGCTGCGCTTCGCGTTCGCTCTTTCATCTTTCGCTGGGCTCGTTCGCTTGGTTACGTACCCCCTAAGACGGACGCCTAAGAGCTGCGCTTTTAAAAAAATCAGGCAAGTTTGCACTCGGTCACGCAAAGCTTAGGCACAGCGAAGCTTACTGGCTGCGACTGCTAGGTATTAACTTGGTTGCTGTTAGTACTTAACTTGGTTTAACTTAACTACGCATGTAGGAAGGTATTCTCGAGTGATCATTTTCGGAGGTACCTTTCCTTTCGCGACATTTTGTGTGACTAGCGCTGGATGCGTCGGCGCCTACGAGTGACAGCGCTACTGGCATGTCACAAACGCAGGCAGGCTAACCAAGTTTGGTACAGTGCCAAGAACGCTGTCGCTTGCCGACGCCGAACGCGTTGGCGACACTTCGCCTGACTAGCGCTGGGCGCGTCGGCGCCTACGAGCGACAGCGTTCCTGGCATGCCACAAGCGCAGGCAGGCTAACCAAGGTTGGCACAGTGCCAAGAACGCCGCTGCTTGCTGACGCCGAACGCGTTGGAGGCTAGCCGCTCGATATCAATCGACCAGCTTCACTGTGTCTTTGCGCGGCCTAGTGCAAGCTTTCGCCTTTTTTTTTCTCCTGGCTCAGCTGCGCCGCGGAGAGAAGAGGCGGGGGTCGGGAAGGCAGGGAGCTGGCGAGGAGGCGCACGCGGTCTCTTTCTCCTCCTCCGGGTTGCCATGGCTACGGCGCGGCAGTTTCTTGGCACGCACCACAAATTACGGCTGGCTCAAACAGCTTCATTGTTAAAATCGCTTAACATTGCACTCGGCCGCCCAAGGCTTGAAACAGTGCAGCTCGGCGATCGTACCCCAGCATTTTCCGGAAGTGCACGCGAACTTTTCATCTTATTACTCAAGATGATGATATTTTTTTCGCGCGTCTCGGACTTACGGCCGTCACTGCGCGTTGCATAGCGCATCTTGCAACACCGACACTGCGGTCCAATGCCAACTGCGTGTTCCAGGAGACCCACTCCGTGTATGCGTCTCTCTCTCTCACTATCAAAGCGCGCAAAACCTCTTCACCTCGCACAGCACTAGCGTACGAACCCGGCAGCTGTTGACGAAGACGACGACGCTCGAACGCAATTATATGGCTCGCATAAATGCATGCTCTGCAAGCGTGGCTGTATAGCCTAGTGGGCAGTTCCGGGAGTAACTGGCTCATTATTGGTTACACTACAGAGTTTTATTTTCGCTCACTACATGATACGGCTGTATAGCCTAGTAGTTACGACGCTCGCCTTGGGAGGGGGTACGCGGGCTCGAATCCCGCCTGGCAAGAAAGTTTATTTTGTTTCTTGGTAGTTCCTTGATACGCACCACAATTTACGGCTGGCCTAAACAGCTTCGCTGTTAAAATTACGTTTCGAATACGACCGAGGATATCAAGATAATTTGGCAGATCTTTTTGATAGCTACACCTAAAAAGAAAAAAAAATTAGAGCATTTCCATTACTGTGAAGATGGAAGGCAGCGAAGCTGTGACTATGGTGGGTCTGCTATTGTGAATATTGCTGTAGTGAATATGTATATTATCTTTATTGACTATATTGAGCGTCTTCGGCATGTTCGTCAAAGAGCAAGTACACCGTCGTCTTGTTTTCGCCCGGCGCGATGGCCAAGTAGTGAGCTTGCTGCGCCAAGTCCACCCCATCATATAGACTAGCCTATGAGCCACAGCATTCATGCCGCGGCACACTGCACGGAATTGTCAGGATCCTGGAAGATGTGGTTAAAAGAACGTTCGTACCATAGCGAGTTCGAAGGGTAACTGCTGATAACAACGCTAGCGCGATCTCTAGGTCATGCCCACCCCTCATATAAAACCCCGAAAGGGGTATTTGAGGTACTAATAAATAAATAAATAAGACAAAGAGGCACAACGATTGGTGGGACATGCCGCCACTGAATATCGCAACACTTGTTAAAGAGGCATCGGTGGTGGCGAGTGGTATAACAATGAGCCATCTATCATCCATTTTGAATGAGTGAGTGAGTGAAAAAATTTGCCGCGTATCTGCGTGCTTCGCTGCAAATGTCGTCGAAAGACGATAGTCTTCTGCCGGCCGTACTACATGAGTGCTGGTCTGATCTGCGGCCACCCGTGATGCTGTTCTCGTACCATTTCCGTCCTGGCATGAAGGTTTGTGTGAACAGATTTCATTTTACCGCATTATTTCATCAAGCGGCCATTTATGTTTTGCCCTGCCTCAGACAGCGCTTCCTTTATGTTGAATCGGCCGCATCTGGCTGGCATTGATAAAATTGAGGAGGCGCTGCGTGAGACATGGACGCCATCTGGCAATACATCGGGAAACATGAGCTTGTGCAGAGGGTTTCCTTCCTCCATGGCAGAGGGCGCTCGTAGGGGCGCAGTCGGGGAACGTCGTTCGTCGGCGCGCATAGCATGGCATTTTCAGCGCAGCTTAAGAAACTAGGGTCTTTAGAGTTACGTATCTATGTATTTTCTATTAAAGGAACACACCTCCTAATACTTACCTAGTGATGTTGCGCCTCAGATATGCGTAATATTTACTTTGTGATCGATAACGTTCACAAGTATGAACAGCCGTACCAGTTTAAGTAGTGTGGGCGGTAAGCAAGTGGTCCAACTTTGGCCGGGTGGCCGAATCGGGTGACAGACAGACAGACAGACAGACAGACAGACCAAATTTTCAGCGTTTAAGTTCCCCAAGAAAGACTATCGTCTTTAATAACTTTTATTAGAGGTCCGGCGAGGACGCGAACTTGTCGCGCACCCGGCTAGTCCCACGTCGGGACCGGCAGGTCTAGCCCACCGGCCCGGTCGCGGGCACGCCGTACAGCCAGGATTTGCTTTCTAGAGCGGGGCTACGGAGAAGCGAGTCCCATTCATCCTTGCTGAACTTGGGGTATCTCGACCCGCACTCCCAGAGCATGTGTGCTAGAGTGGAGGTGTGCCAGCAGGACGGGCAGGCGTCGTCGCTATATACGTCTTGGTAAACTTCGTGCAGAACGGCCAGACACGTATATGTTAGTTAGTTAATTCTGGTTTAATGGCGCAAATGCGACAAAGGCCATGCTGCGCCAGTCACAAGACAATAAAAAAACCAATGTTAGGGCAGTAAACGCTGTGTGGACACGGATATGTGCCGGTCTGTAAAAGTCTAAGCGAAACAGCTTGCACCCTATTCAATTTGGGGTGAGGGGGTGGAAAGACCCTTCTAGACATGTAGAAGAATTTTGTAACCTCGTTGTGAGTCATTTTGACACCTGTGCTAAGCCACAGCTAGCGGGAAACCGCCACACACATGGAGCCAAACAGCCACGCACATGGAGCCGAAAATTGTTGATCTACTTCCGGTCTATCTATCTACTTCCGTTGCCGGACGCGATCTCCAGGAACCTATGCTGGCTGCGTTGCAATACTCGCCGAAGACGGCAAAGTAGACGGCTAAGTCGACAGCGGCCATCTTAAGTCTTTCCAATTCTCACGAAGGCGTCAAAGTAGGCAGCTTCGCGAAGACAACATCGAAGTAAGAAACGATGCAGGCTACTTTCCTGTCCAAACAAGATGGCGGTTGAGCAGGATGCTTGGAAAGCCGACAGGAAGGTCGTCTACGCACAAGAAAATGTACACGTGCTTTCCTACGCCCTTAATGTAAGTCACATCGTGTTTTTCATAGGTTCGCAGGCGCAAGGACTTAAAATACAGAAATAATGCGTGCTTTTCTCAACTTTTTCTTGTCGCCACGAGGTGGCGTCTCGTCGTAGACGCGTCTTCCATACATCATCCAGACGGTTCGAAACGCGTTCCATTGCATGGCCTCCTAGCTGTCTTGGCTGTCTCCTTAGCTATCTACGTAGACAGTCTCCGATGCTGGCCAGAATTGGAACACACCCACTATGACAGCTTCGCTGTAAAAACGCCGCCATTAACACTAAAGTCGGATACAACTTTAGAAGACAGCGGCATTTGCCCCTCAAAGGCGGATGCACACGAGCTGGCACCAATAGGCGCGCACTTCAGGTGACGTCATGAGCCGGACGGCCGGTGTGCCCGCGGTCCCCGCCGACGGAGAACATGCCTAACATGGCCGCCCTCGCTTCGAACTGGGCAGTGGGCCGAGTCGCGTCAGCTCTGTGCGCCTCCCTTCGTCAGAGTGAATTCGAATTGTTTGTGGTGGTCTGTCATGCCGGAAATATTGTTGTGAGCTTACGATGCACAATTTGTGCCGCGTGCGTTTGTTCTGAGCCATGAGCCGGCGAAGAAAGATTGCAGCGAACATCGGTGGCGCTGCGCTGCGCTTCGTGTGGAAACAGGATCCCGCGGCGGCATACCGCTGCAAACAAACATCGTACGTGTTTGTTCCGTGGTGTTTTGTTTTGCTCCTAAGTGAAGTTACGACGAGGAGAGTTCGCCAAAGTCTGGTACCTACTATGAGCGGCGGGTGTGTTTGTGTACTGTGCCCCTGCGTTTCTCGTCGGACGTGGTGAAGTGATGGAGCAAAACCATTATCAGGATAAATGAGAAAAGCGTGCGCGGATGAAACCAACCTGCGAGTTTCTCAACAGAAAAGATTTGTGAAAGCAACCTCCAACGCAAAGATTCGTTGCTGCCAGCTCAGCGTGCAAACGACCGATCGTTGGCAGCAGTGTGATAAGATAGCCGAGCGTCTAGCAGCGTCGTTCGAGTGTTGTGTAGCACCGTCGATTGATTGCTTTCCACCAATGCTAACAATCAGTGACTAACACGCGCTGCTTGAGCGAATGTCATTGAATTGTTAACGGTCAGGCGTTTGGAAGCAGTGTTTGTTTCCTTAATGTCAGCCTGAATGCTAATATAAAATTATGACTGATACACTGGTGCCGTTGCAAGGGAGCTTGGCATGTATTCGCGTCGCTGTGTGTCTTAGAACTCTTCGCTCACTGCACGCGCCAGCTGTAGAAAGCCTGCTGTGATACAATCGCGCATAAGCTGTGCTGTTAGCGCTCGACTTGCTTTCCCACAACGCAGCTTTGCGCTTTGTCGTGATATGTCGCTACAAAAAAATTACTATGACAGTGAAGGCAACAGAGCCAATGTGTGCATTAAAAAAAAGTACGACCAAGTAGGCACAGCTGCTTATGAACTGACTCCTAATAGTTCTACTCGCGTCTGCGTTAAATGTGTGTGCGTGTTTTCTTGTGTGTTTGTGTATATTTGTTATTTTGCGCTTTTTTGTATTTTAGATCTTAGTTTTCCCGTTTGTGTTCATGTGTGTCAATATGTGAGTTCTTCCGTGCGTGTATCTATTTATTCCTATTTTTATCCTTTTATTTTTGCATTTGATCTTGTAAGCATGCTGCAGCCACGACTTACTTTGCAATTCCATTAACTCATCTCATTCAAAGCACCAAGTCCTGTGAATAGCAGGGCTGGCCTCTTCGATGTCATTAAAGCCATTCTCTCTTGTCTACCTTGCCTCCTCAGTCTGTCACCTTGCTTTGTTTTCTCCTACTATTCTGACCTTGCTTCTTGTGCTGTTGCCGCAACGTGATTAACCAACTTGCACCAAAGAAAGTTCTACCAGCTGTGACAACAGAGACTTTGACAGATACAAAATGTTAAAAGCATCACGTGGCTTACACAGTTACTTCGTCTCTTACCCCTGTTAATGTGTTTATGCATCAGTGCATACGGTAGCTTGCCAGAAGTGCACATGAGAAGGTGCCATATTGTGAAACAGCACCTTCCTATGTTGTTGCATTCAGTCTTAATAAACAGATGGTTTTGCTGCCCGTCACATGTGGTGGTACACATATATAACATTGTGCAGTGGGGTATCATTTCCTGTCTTGACGCTTTCATCATTACAAATGCAGTTTTCTAGTGGATGGAGTCCAGCAAAGCAGTGCTGTGAGAGCTTTTGCAACTTTCACCATTTATTACTTCCCCAATATCACTGTCTGAATCTGTCCGTCACTTTGCCTACGGCTTGTAATGAACAAAGTGACTCACTAAAACACGTTGAACTTTACTGAGCATTTTTCCGGTACGTAAATATGACAAAAATGCTAGCAAAGATAATCACGTTATTAATTGCGCTTGCATTCGCATTACTTGTTCGAGTCAGATTAATAAACTGAAAATTGGCTATGACACCACTTCAGTTTTCAGTGCAGACTGCTAACGGAGCCATAAAGCGTGCTCCGACTTCTGCTATTTCACTATGGGGCACGTCAAACTCGACAGTGGCTGCCTGAATGAGCATTTTGGGACTCACTAAGCTAATGATGTCTTATATTTGTTCTCTTAATTGCATTACTTGTGTGAGCCAGATAACAAAATAAACAATGCAACCACATGAATGTGCTTTGGCATTCAAGCTGCTGACTGTGGCTGTCAGTTTCGTGTTGTCTGCTGCTATTTCACCACCACTCGCTATGACATGACTGCGATTTCAAGTGCAGACTGCTAACAGAACCATAAAACGTGCTCTGACTTCTGCTATTTCACTATGGGGCGCGTCAAACTCAACGGTGGCTGCCTGAATGAGCATTTTGGGCCTCACTAAGCTAATGATGTCTTATATTTGTTCGCTTATTCGCATTACTTGTGTGAGCCAGATAACAAAATAAACAATGCAACCACATGAATGTGCTTTGGCATTCAAGCTGCTGACAGTGGCTGTCAGTTTCGTGTTGTCTGCTGCTATTTCACCACCACTCGCTAAGACATGACTGATTTCCAGTGCAGACTGCTAACAGAACCATAAAGCGTGCTTTGACTTCTACTATTTCACTATGGGGTGCGTCAAACTAGACGGTGGCTGCCTGAATGAGCATTTTGGGCCTCACTAAGCTAATGATGTCTTATATTTGTTCTCTTATTTGCATTACTTGTGTGAGCCAGATAACAAATTAAACAATGCAACCACATGAATGTGCTTTGGCATTCAAGCTGCTGACAGTGACTGTCAGTTTCGTGTTGTCTGCTGCTATTTCACCACCACTCGCTATGACATGACTGCGATTTCCAGTGCAGACTGCTAACAGAACCATAAAGCGTGCTCTGACTTCAGCTATTTCACTATGGGGCGCGTCAAACTCGACGGTGGCTGCCCGAATGAGCTTTTAAGCCCGCCAACGATAATCAGGGTTAACAATTGTGTTTCAATTCAGATATGCCAGCATTTAAATGTGTTTCTGTGCCACTTCATAAATCGAGCACAATGTGTGCAGGACGTTGCTTATCAGAATTGAGCTTCTATTATAAGGAATATGCCATAAATGGAACTGCTTATTTATTTGAGAGGTCACGGAATGGATGGTTGGTTGTTGCGAACCCACCAGCAAAATTTTGGTAGCCCTAATAAGGGCTGTTCTTTTGTTAATAAGAAGCCTCTATGCTTCGTCGAGTGGCTCAATGCCAGACAGCTCGCAGTCGGAGTCACTTTCTTCAGTGTCATCTTCACCCAGCTGGATGATGATGGGTTGAATGTGCTCACTTCCAGACATGTCAAGTCTGAACTTTGCCTCCAAGTCCATCCCATGCTGAATGCTCTTCCTCCAGTCTTCCGCCGTTACCTGCTTGATTTTCTCGCTCAAGATGACGTCGACCGTGGACAGCTTGAAGTCTCTGTTGTCCGCAGCGATGCCATTTTTGACTTTGGCCCACACAAGCTCAATGGGATTAAATTCGCAGTGGTACGGCGGGAGCCTGAGTACAATGCAACCAGCCCGTACAGCTGTGTTGTCTACGATGTAGCTCAGAAAGCGTGACTTTACAGATGCCACCAGCTCAAGCAGCTGCTTCTTTATCATCCTTTCACCGTAGGTGATGTTCTTGCTTGTGAGCCACTCCTGTATCTTTTCCTTCTTCCAGGCTGTCGTCGGCAATTTCTCTTCTCGCCGGCTATGGTAAGGTGCATTGTCTAAAACAATGACGCTACCAGCTGGCAACTTCTGCAGAACGTCCTTGAACCAGCCCTCAAAGCGATTGCCGTCCATTTCTTCGTGGTAGTCGCCTGTCTTTTGGCCTCTGAATACATCCAAGCAGCCGTCGACGAAACCATCCTCGCTGCCGATGTGCGTCACGATCAGGCACTGACCTTTCCCAGAAGGTTGTTTTAGAACCGTCGTCAGGCCATTTGCTCGAGCGAACAGGCGTCTGCGCTTCTGCACCACGGTGTCTGTCCACACGATCGACCAAGTGTGTCCCGCCGTCACCCATGTCTCGTCCAGGTAGAAGATCTTTCGGCCTTCCGCCCGGTAGCGCTCCACGTCACGGAGGTAGCGATTCCGGCAATCGGTGATGTCATCCCGGTCGATAAGCAGCGAGTTGCGGCTTCTCTTTTCGTGCTTGAAGCCGATCTCGGCAAGCAGGCGACGCACGGTACACCGCCTTAGTGATGGGAGTTCCATACGCTCCGAGAACTCTGTAGTTATCTTCTCGACCGTCGGTATCTCGTTGCGGCGAAAGAAATCGTGCACACATGACCTCAGCGCGCACAACGTGAAGCTGTCAAACTTCGCGCTGCGTATTCTCTTCTCCGCATTGCCTGGGCGCTTTCGCGAGGGCGTCGTCAGTTTGCCACCCGAAAAATGCGAAGCTTTAACTTCCCCCCTCACCCTGAACACAGTCCTTTCGCTGACACCGAGCATGTCGGCAACAAACTTGCTTGTGTCCTGCACGCTGCGTTCAGGCTGCCTGTTACGCCAAAACCTGTAGCAGTGGAAGATCATGTTGCGTGAATCGCTGTTCAGGATGTGGCCGCTCTTGTTATTGCCGAGGCTCCTTGGTGGTGTGGTCATCGAGGCGACACAAGGCTCGTTCGGCAACAAAAGATTGCGTTCCGATGTCACCTCGCTGGGCTCCATGCCGAAAACTGGCACAGAATGCCGCGCGCGATCGTGCCCGAACTTACGAGATCGCAGGTTCGCAACCGCGAAAAAAAAAGAAAAAATATATTAATTAAAAATAAGCCCAACACATTAAAAAAATAAGGTTGTGCAAACACACAAAAAGTATTTATGAATCTTATGCTATTAAGCCAGCGACTGCTACGCCCGGTGCCGTCGACCTTGCTCCGTAGCAGACGACGCACAGCGTTGTAGAAGGCACGGAGTTATTTTTCTCTCGCGATCCGGCATGTGCGGTAGCATTTCCATCATGATAGTTTTATCAAACCACTCGTCAAGATACACAAATCTTAATTATAGCGACAAATACGCGTTTTAGAAGCAGTCACAATTTCTTGAGCGGGACTATTTTTTTATTCGCGGAGGAATTGGCTGCTGCGCTTCGGTCAACTGGGCGGGGCCTCCTCCTGTCTTCTAAAGTTGTACCCGACTATAGTCGGAAGCAACGCATGACACCGAACGCCTGGCTGCTCGCCACAAGATTGTCGCGGCCCATGGCTGCCCGCGGCACGCTGAAATATCGAAAGGTTTCACAAAAGTGAAATTTTCTTGCAGCTCGACTTCATGCAAGCATGGAGCGGACAACGCGTGGACCGCAAGCGGCTGTCACCCTCTGGCTTTCTTTCTAAACAGTGATAGCGGGACGTTCGACGCACGCTATAGAAATTAGTCAAGAAACTGCTTTTAGTACTTGCAGCGGTTTCATATATGTAGCAATGAATTTAAACTGGATTTCTTACGTAACGTAAGAAATGCTCCGTCTGCGCAAAATGGCTCGGTGCATGGAACACATGTAATGGCGTTTTCCATTGTGATTAATGGCAAGGCATTCAACAGGCGCTTCCTTGGACAACTCATGCGACTCATTTTAATGAGAACTCACCGTTGCTATTTCGTAGGTTGCTTTATTTCCGACCAATGAGACAAATGTCTGATGGCATTTGCAAACAGTAGTAACGCACTGTTGTATTACCCGAAATTCCTGGCGCATGAACGTTCCAAATGAACTCATCAGCCTGCGCACTTGCAGACGCGTTGCCGAGTTAATACCATTCCATGTTGTCTAAGGAAAAAAATAACTTCCACGAAAGCGCGGCATGGCAGGTAGGATGAATAATGTTCTCAACAAGAATAATTTTCCAATTCACAATGGCGTGAGCGTTCCGGTCGCGGGAGTCGTAGGACCAACAGAGGACGATTCTTCTTGCCCTTCGTCCTCCGTCCGATCCAAACCAGCCCTGCGAATCCCGCTTCCTTCGGGGGTCGCACGCAGGGTCGGGGTCGTCGCCGGCGTCGTAAGCTGCGTGTTCGGCTGTTCGTTCGTCGGAGGCGCTTTGAAGTCGGTGAGCGGCGTCAACTCCGCGCCCTCGTCGCCAGCATTCGTCTCCATCAGCAGCGCGTCGGTGAAGATCACGAAGAAGGTGAGCAGACCCATGGTTGCGAAGGCCAGAGCTACGAGCAACATCGCTCCCACTGTAACGCCCGCCGGACAGCGGTTACTCGGCGTACCATCGACACCCTGCGCTGTTGGAATGGGCTGCACCGGGACGTTGACGGCGGAGTTCTCGGGTGCCGGTATGACGTCGTAGTAGAACGCCACCGCAGTAGTAGCGACCGGTACAGGCGCTGCAGCAGGAACTAGCTGGGCAGGGTTGCTCACCGCGGGCATGGCGTGACGTCGATCGACGTTGCTGATGGTACCTGGAGGCGCGATGGACTGCGCCGGTTGCAGCGCCAACGCAGCCGGCACCGCAGGAACTGAAGGCGGAATTGCTGATGCCGGCGTTCCTTGGGGCACAGCTAACGCAGCTGCTCCTGTCGGCTGTTTGAATGCCGACGCTGAAGGCGTCGCGGTCGCCGCATGAACTTGGCCCACAACGGGCGTTGCCTGCTGCGTGGCTGCCCCGTGCGGATCTTCGGCGAACCTTTGGGGCGGTCCCTGTTGCGGTGATGGATTCGCAGCTGCTGCTGCAGGGACGACCGCGGCATGGCTTCCGGCTGCGACGGCGTTCTGCTGCTCGAGGCTCTCTTGTGAGTCGATGCTCCACCGTATTGATCCCTTGCGACGTTTTTTGTGTCGCCGGCGTCCCTTGCCAGTCTTTAGGATGCCGACAAGGGCTTTGTCGTCTTCGATTTCGGAGTCGGCGCCTGAGTCTTCAGCGCTAGAAGAATCCTTGGGGGAGCTCTGGGACGTCGCCGCTGCGGTAGGCTGCATTCTTCTCCTTCTTCTTCCGTTCGGACCGGGTTATGCACGAGCTCGGTTAGCTACGCCACTGCGGTACGTCGTCAGGCGGTACGCTCGTGCTTCCTTAAAATACATTAACCAAGGCCACTACGTTCACAAGACAAATATGTAGGTACCTACCACGGCCAATGAGCAACATTTTGGAAAATATTTAATGCGCAGTTAGTGTGTAATGTTCTCTGATGCCGAATCAAGTGTCCGTCGCGGTTATATTAGGGTCGCTTTAATTTTGGTCTAAGCATACAAACACATGGAATTCTAGAGGGTTGCCTTAGAGAGGTGTCCAGTGAGTTCACACAAAATGATGCGTCGCAGCTGTCGGTTCCCATTCCTCATCTAATCAAATGAAAGGGGAATTCAGTTGCTGCTTCCGAATCCGAAGGCATAGAGAGAATAAACTTTATACAAAAGAGCACGCAAGCATAGGTAGCTTTTTCGCAGTGCAGTGGGTGTGCCCCTCAGTCGAGGAGTCCAGCTACCTTAGCTGCCTTTCTCCCTCGGTTGACCAGGTTGAGCTGGTCCATCGTGTTGGAGCTGGGGTGTGTTATGGGTGTGAGCTGTGGTGTGATTGCGCAAGCCCGTACCATCTGGTAATGTGCGGCGCATTGATCGCCGTCTGGGTGTTTATAAGAATACAGCGTAGGGTTTATGGCGTGGTTAAGACTCAAATGGAGATATGATTTTGTTTGGAATTTCCGCCATACTATGGCTTCCTCTCGCCTGAGAGCGTTATGAGGCGTGGTAGTCTTCTTCGTGAAAGGCGACAGCGTTGTATATGATGTGCGCGTGGGTTAATGGTATCGACTCGGGGTTGAACTGCTCGGTGCGTCGCTCTTGCGGCTCCCGGTGTGCATGCGCTCGCGCGGAGGCGTGTGCCTGCTGATTGTGGCGTAAGAACTCGTGCCCCGTTGTCGATATGATTTGTATGTATGGCCGGAGCTGGTGCGCTTCACTCAGAATGCGATGTGCAGCCCTGGAAATTTTAGCTCCGGAAAAAGTTACCCGACGATTACGATACTCCCTATTGCGAAATTTGAGCGCCGCTGTGTACGTGCTTTCATTTCGCGATATATTGGCTGGCGCGGACAATCTGTCTCCTGCAGGCGGCACGTTGCAAACGGAACAAAGTGTGGCGCGACTTCCTCGCTAATCGGTAGCTCGCGAGAAGCGGCGCGTGGGTGACGCGTGGGCGCGATTCACAGCAGCCGCCGCAGACAGACCTGCGCTCATGCAGCGCTTTGTTTCCATACGAACGACGTGCGCTACTCTGGCGCCATCTCGTAGTCATCGTCGCTGCAAAGCCCATCTTGCGCGGCACTACACTGTTCTTCTCACGCTTTTGCCATACCCTCGTCATCCGCTTTCCGCCTCATAGTTTCGCTGTACCCTCCTCCTCCGCCTTCCTCATCGCGCTCTGTTTGCTATCGCTGTCTTTCATCACCCGCTGCGCTCCCCGTTTGCTTTCATCTTTCGCCGTGCTCGTTCGCTCGCATACGAGACAACGCCGATTCTCGCCGCAGGAACGGGCGCCAAAGATCTGCGTTTCAAAATTTCTGCTTGCCCTCTGAGAGTCCGTCAGAACTATGACGCACTCCCAGTGAGGTCTCATCGTGATGGCTAACGCTATCGCTAGGTCCTTTGCCGCCGCAGCGCTCGCTCTGGAAACCGACGACGCATTTATTTCGGTCCCTTGGTTGTCGATTACGCTGGTAACACATATGCGCTGCTTCCTGCGGTGCTGGCCGCGTCAACCTATACTTCTTCGCTTGGGCCAGCGCTTGGGCCTGTCGCCTTCCGATGTGGAAGTCCGGGTGCATGTTCTTGGGTAACCATTTTGGGATTTTTCTCGGTGCGCTGGTCTTCCGTGCGGCATATCCAAGACGTTTCAAGTCGCAGCGTTCCGCTATAGTGCGTTGTAGCCTTTCCTTCTGGCTTACCATGTGGGCATCTATGATTTCCAGTGCCTTTGTTGTACGCCCCTGTCCCCACGAGGCGAAAAGTGGCCGTTCCTTATGGGAGTCCGAGCTTATACACCTTGCGCATCACCCGGTCGAGAGCCTGCACTTCTGAAATGCCGAAATGTGCTCATAACATTCATTCAGAAAATCAGGACAGCTTTTGTTTGCAAACACCAGCAATTCACCGCGTATGCCCTCAGCCCGCCTACTTAAAGCAGTTGTTTTGGAGCAGATTTTGAAGATGCTATGAACGTGGACCTAGCTAGTTCCGAGACAGCATTCGCCCGAACACTCGAGTCAAAGGTCGCACTTTTATGGAGGTCGAGGCACTTGTGTAGAAGGTGCGCGGCGCGCGCACTGGGCTGCACTGGTGACGTCACCGGTGACAGGTGGTGCGATGCCGACTGGTTGTGAGCATGCGTCGCAACATAAATTTTTTGAAGCAATAAAACAATATCAGTTATGTGGACACTGCAGGTGAATTTTTGCCGGCACACATTATATTAAATTCAGCTTATTTGGACATACATAGATGGTACAGGATGTCCACGAGGCGTGGCAAAAGGAGGCAACATTGCCTCATGACAGGGCCGTCACCTCGGGATCACACATCATGACAGCAGATGGGCATGACAAAATACTGCACTACATTGAGAGATGAAGGCAATCGGTGAAAATTCAGCAATACATGCTATTTTCATACGAGAAATTATCCTATGATTTGTGATTATACATTGATTAGATCATTCTAACTCACGGAAACAATGATGTAGAAAATCATTGAAATTGCACTTGCCCAACACAAACGAAAGGCGCAATTCTAGGCAAAAGAGGCAGGAGAAGAAAGCATCAATTTCATTCTTTTCTTAAATTGAGAAAGGGTTTGTAATCCTTTATGCAGTTGATCATTAAAGAATATGTGTTACAGAGTGTAACTACTTGGTTGTGTATGATCTGAGTACCATAATATGATCGGAGTACCATTTGAGTACACTAAATGCCCGTTAGTGCATTAAACAGGGGGGGTGGGGGTGGAGGGATGGAAGCGAGTACCGCTGAAAACAGCCATGAATTTGAAGTCCTTGCGTAAACGGGAGTTGTTGGAGCTAGCGAAGGAGCTGCGTCTGGATGTCACTGATACACTCCGAAAACCAGAGTTGATTGATGCTATTCTAGCTCTATAGGCTGAGGATGATGAGCTTACGGAATGCCTAGAGATCATTAGAAAGAGAGAGACTGCAAAAAGTCAGGCAGAAGAGCGTGAAGGACGGGGACGTAAAGACCAGAAAGAAAGGGAACATGCACTAGAATTGAAGGGACTCGCGATTGAAATGGAACGAGCTCGAGCAGCAGGGCAGATGATTGATGGAAACAGTGCAGAAGAGCGCGTATCATTAAAGATGACCGAGCTAATGCGGCCTTATAAGCTCGGAGAGGACATTGGTTTGATCCTAGTGAACTTCGACAGGGCGGGCGAGAAGCAAGGGTTCTCCCGCGAATCGTGGCCACAGCGACTGCTCACACTGTTACTAGGCGAGGCAACGGAGGTAATGGCTGGCTTAACCAGAGAGGAAGCTGGGGATTATGATAAGGTAAAATCCAGTTTGCTGATGAAGAATAGGCTGTCAGCGGAAGCGTTCCGGCGGAAGTTCCGCGTAGTGGAAGAGGCTAAGAATGAGTCCTATACAAAGTTTGCATATAATCTTATGTCAAACATATATCGGAATGGCTCAAGGAACAAAAAGCCTATGGTGATCACGCGAAGGTTGTTCAGTGCTTTGTACTTGAACAATTTTATAACCGGTTACTTGAGAACGTGAGGTACTCGATTCAAGATAGGCCAGAAGTTAGCACGGTCTCCAGAGCCGCTGATCTAGCCGAGGAATTTGTGACGCGTCGGGCTCGCGAAGTCAGGGACGGTCGAAAAGGCGATCTTCATTTCAGGTTCGGCAGGCCGAAGGTAGAGCCCTAAAAGAGAATTAGTGTAATGGGGGGTACCTCAAAATGTAGTACTTCCGGTCGGAAGGGACCCCTGGAGTTAAAGCAAAGCAGCAAAGAAATTGGAAGCGAGGAAAGCCTTTTTTTGCCACAACTGTCACAAACCAGGCCACATTGCTGCGCAATATGACTAGGCAAAGGCAGTGTTTTTATCGGTTGGTTGCAATGACGAGAACATGAAGCTGCTCGAACCGTATATGCGCGACCTTGAGGTAAACGGGAAACCATGTCCCGTACTGCGCGACTCCGCGGCTACCATGGACGTAGTTCACAGCTCTTATGTGGAACCGGAGATGTTCACGGGTGAATGCGCCTGGATAAAGCATCTCAGGCATCTAGACCGGAACGTTGAGCTACGTTGGGGAACACCCCCTGTGTTTCGTGTTCAAGAGGGCTGCGCGACAAGCGACGACGACGAGCACCGACCGGCGTCATCCCTCTGGCCAGCGGATGCCGTCTCCTGCATATCGGGATCTCCTTCGGCGGCGGGGCAGTCTGTTACGATTCACTTTGAGCGGCCATGCCCAGAACAAGTGCAAACACATGGGAAACGGCGTGCCTAACGATCTCGCTCGTCGACATCAACAGACGTGTCCGTCGCGTGGGTCCGAGGAATGTGCGAAACCTGCCATGCCGCCTTGCGACCAGCTCACCCCCGCTTAGGGCAACTCACCCCCGCTGGGGGCGTTGACCCGGCTACGACCACCAACCCCCGCTACGGCAACCAATCCTCACTGCTGTCACCCATCCTCACTACTTCGTCTGGTTTATTTCCCTGACGTGTCCTAACAAGGCCCTCTGCAGTGGGAGCACGAGAGAAGGAGAATGCCGGGGTGATGGAGGGTATACGAAAGCCAGCAAGCTGCCACGTGGAGAACACTTTTGCTTTGCCCTAGCGTGCAGGAGCATGCACGCTGAACGTTTCTTGTGTGTTTTATTTGGAGCACGCTGCTCACCCGTAACTATGTATTAACTTTGTGTTATTTGCTTTTACGTAGCCTCATCTTCCCGGCCGGACCCTCTCCGATGTTCAACCTGGTCCGAGCTCCAAGCTGACGCTACTGAAGGTTTACCAAACCCCGGCCCGTAACAGCAGCCATATGAAAATTTCTCCTACGATTTTATTTATTGTTCTTCATTGCACGAATAATTATGTCAAAAAAATAAGTTCAATTTTTCATTGATAAATCTTTATTAGCAAAAGAGTTGTGTTTGTTGGAATATGAAAGAACTACGAAAAAGCGTACTGAGAAAATCAACAAAAAATGTCACAGTTTCGCCCTAAGGGTGAAGCAATGAATGCGATAGCAACAGCAATGTCATACGAAGTAAGGTGAGCGGCTTTGGTAGCAATGTGAATTGTAGTAAACATGAGCTGATTAAGTAAGCAGGTGTGCTGCGGCCTAAGTAGACCGACATGAAGAGAGACTCGATTACCAAGACAAGGCGCGTGTGAAACGGTGGTGTTGATGAGAAGCGCTTCCCGTGGGCAGCGCGTGCGAAGGGACACACCTGTAGCGCTGCACGGCCGATCTGGGCAGCATCGCATGTGTAGCGTGCGTTGGAAAATGTGGCCCGACTATTACTAACTGAATGAACAAGCGTGGTGTGAGCGCGCACAAAGATGAATAGATCCCACTGAATGACTGCAGACAACGACTGTCAAAACGCTGGCAGCAAGCGCATACGCCGCAACGGGCGTGGTACGTGCGGTCTATCGCTTCAACGGAAACTGAGCGGTGAATGCACAGCACATACCGTGTGGAGATAAGAGAAGGTGCGGGCGAGCGACGAGCGCGGTTGTTGGCATAGTAGAAGTGCCCCCCCCCCTCCCGCTCCCTCCAGCGCTGGCTTCCCACTTCTTTGCTTGCCCGTGAGAGATTGAGTGCGTTCGCTCTCCGTGATAGCGCGCGCCCCCGCACGCTTCCGCTCGGGCATACGGCGCGCGGCGAAGATTTTATCTATACGGAACCTCACGGCGACGGCGAGGGCGACGCCGACGGCAGAAATCCGGTTGAAGTGTCCATATAATTGCTATCGCAATAGAAAAACAGTGTGCGGGGAGCCTACCAAGAAAACGAAACGACCATGAGAACATCAAGACGTAGGCGGTTGTTTCATGAACTACATGACACGCATGTCATGACATTTATGTCACGAGTCGTCAGGAGTCCCTTTAACTACGCGTATAAGAGACCTGAAGGCGAAAGCCTCAGTCTAGCAACAAAATTCTAGAATTTTTTTTTGCTACGCATGTAACCGATACTTGAATTTCAGTTTTACGCAGATCGCGTGGGATCGCACGTTTCGGCTATATCTTTCCGAAGAGACAGCACCGGAACATAATTACTGTTGCAAAATGTATTTTATTAAATCACACCTCTAATTAGGCAAAGCACAAAAGTTGACTTTCTTAAAAAAATGTGTTTTCAATTCGGCGCTGTGCCTTGAAGGGACTGTCTGCCATTTTCCACGCACATCTTAATTCATTTTGCAGCGCAACAGAATGCCCTCCATTCGAAGTGTCTAAATGTGCGTGTTTTTTTTTTTTTTTTGGAGTGGGGGGGGGGGGGGGTGGCTATCCAGAAGTAAGACCACTGTTGTCTGCTGACTGTGGCTTGGAGTATGGGCGGCGTTGGCACGCCTCGATGACCAGCCGCTTTCTGAGCAGACGATCTTAACGGCCGATGCGGTCGTCACACCAGAACGCCACGAAGGCGCTACTGAAGTTCCTACGGTCAAGCGACCTGTTTGAACGGAGGACTCCTGCGTTCCTTTGTGTTTTATTGCGATAGAAATTATATGGACACTGCAACTGGATTGCTGCCGTCGCCGTCGCCTTGAGGTTCCGTATAGATAAAATCTTCGCCGTGCGCCGTATGCCCGAGCGGAAGCGTGCGGGGACGCACTCTATCACGGAGAGCGAACGCACTTATGTTGAATTCCAATGGCAGATCGCGAGCGCTCGGCCAGATCACGAACGGAGCGCGTCGCTCCGACTCGGATCGCTCCCACCAGCTCGCACCAAATCTGCGAATGGAATGCATGCGCTCCCGCGGGGGCACTTAGTACACGGAAATGAATTGAGAGGGCGCTGAACTAGAGGTAAAATAGAGAGGAGAACAACAACTTGGTGGCGCAGCCCACCACACCGCTTCAAAGGAGATGAATCCATCCATTCATGTGCATCGTCCCATCGTCCCAGCATTCTCTGGGTTTGTTTTCCTTCTGGTATTTCGCGCGAGCATCGCACGTGTTGGCGCGCTTGTACCACCTTGGGCTGTACGGTACCTCGTCGTCCGAGTATCGCCGAACGACATCCTCGACGAACCCAATCACTTTAGGCCTCTTTGCAGGCAGGCGAAACATCACATCAAACGCCCGTTGACACACAGCAGCGTCGCATTCACTGTCGGTGTCGGTAGAATCATCACTGGACTTGGAACTTGTGACCGAGTCGGAGCTGTCACTATCTAGTAGCATGAACAAAAGCGCACGGCGCGTCGCAGCATCCATGCGGTCCAGGTTTTTCATGTCTACTGCCCGCGACCGGAAACAGGCGACCATGACAGGAAGCAGAGGCGGGTGAAGCAAATACGTCACGCGGACTTCCGGTGAAATCTGCCGATTTCGGCGGAGCACATATTTTTGCTCCACAGAGCGATCCGGAATCAGCGGCTGGTCCCAATCTGCCATTGGAACACACAACTCACGCTCCCATTCTGCCATTGGAATATACTTGCTCCACACAGAGCAGAAATACTTGATCTGGATCTACCATTGGAATTCAACAATAAGCTCGCACGCGCAAGCAAGGAAGCGGGAAGCGAGCGCCGGAGGGAGCGGGGGGGGGGGGGGGGGGGCGCACTTCTACTCTGCCAACAACCGCGCTCGTCGCTGGCCCGCACCGTCTCTTATCTCCACACGGCTCTGAGCTTTGTATGCGCTGTGAATTCGCCGCTCAGTTTCCGTTGACGCGATAGACCGCACATATACCTTCGTCCGCTGCGGCGTATGCGCTTGCGGCCAGCGTTTTGACAGTCGTTGTCTGCAGTCATTCAGTGTGATCTATTCATGTTTGTTTGTGCGCGCTCACACCACGCTTGTTCATTCAGTTAGTAATAGTCGGGCCACATTTTCCAACGCACGCTACACATGCAATGCTGCCCGGATCGGCAGTGCAGCGCTACAGGTGTGTCCCTTCGCACGCGCTGCCTACGGGAAGCGCTTCTCATCAACACCACCGTTTCACACGCGCCTTCTCGTGGTCATCGAGTCTCTCTTCATGTCGGTCTACTTACGCCGCAACACACCTGCTTACTTAATCAGCTCATGTTTACTACAATTCATATTGCTACCAAAGCCGCTCATCTTACTTCGTATGACATTGCTGTGTTGCTATCGCATTCATTGCTTCGCCCTTAGGGCGAAACTGTGACATTTTTTCTTTTGTCTTTTTCACCTCCCTATTTTTCTATGTGTGTGCATTTTTTATTGATATTTCTGTCTCCCCTTACGTAACCCTTCCGGAGTGAAGGGTAGCAAACTGGATATCTATATTCCGGTTAACCTCCCTTCCTTTCGCATTTCATTTATCTTTCTCTCTTTTTGACAACGCGTACAAATATTTAAAACAGATATTTTATCTGCGTAGTCTCTTCTTAAAATTATGTACGGACGCCCGCAGTACTGATTACTGAACGCGATAGCATCGCCGTGCTGGTAAAAGTGAAAGAAGGAAGACTGGAGAAGGAAAGGCAGGGAGGTTAACCAGTTCAGCGCAACCGGTTTGCAACCCTACACATGGGAGCGGGATGAGGGAGAATGAAAGCGGGATGAGGGAGCGGGATGAGGGAGGAGAGAGAGAGCACACAGCACATCACACACATTCTCAGTCACAGTCCATCACTTTTGCGTGGTACGTGACATCACTGTCACAGCCGCTTGTCCAAGCCCGTTTCTTTTAAAAACCTAAGTAGTCCCTTCGTCGCCTTCAGCTGCGATGTCTTCTGTCGACGACATGTGAGAATCAATTCAACTGACATTGGTCTGTTGTCAAGGTGCGCTAGAACGGACGCCAGGGACTGTCTCTGAACATTATATTCAGGACAGTCGCATAGAATGTGTTCAAGCGTCTCCTCGCAAAGACAGGCATTCCAAAGAGCGTTGTCGGCCATTCCAATCAGAAATGAATAAGATTTAGTGAATGCCACCCTTAGCTAGAAGCGATAAAGCCTAGTGGCCTCTTTTCGGGGGAGTCCAGTTGGCATACAGAGATGCATCAAAGAGGGCAGGTGGTATTGACGATTGCTCCGGTTGGTCTGGTGAAAGTGAGAAATCGTAAGTGCGTAGGTATTCCGCAGGAATGGTTGGTTAGTGTCAAATACGCAAATAATGACAATAATGGCCATCGTCATCACGTAATTGCTTGCATAAGTGATTAGGTTCGTTTTCCTTGGTAATCTATAATATCACGCGTTGCCTACAGGCGCAGTCTTTGTAGTCCGTGACTTTTTGTAGGCACTGCTGACGAAATCCAAGCCTGATGTGCAATGGTCTATAGCAGGCATATTGTGGTAATGGATGCCTACACTGGTGTTGTTGGGCACGCCTTAAAAGCGCAAAGCATTTTCTACAACCTGTATAAGACGGCGACCCTAACACGACTCCCGCAACTCACTCGCACTGTTGTGCATCACCATGTCAAGACGGCACACCTAAAAACCCAATGACGCACTGCTCTGTCTGCACGAATGCGCCGCCAGTTTTCAACAAGCGCCAATGGAAATAAACAAAGAAATTACCCTGTGACGCAAAGGAAGAGTTAGCTGAAGCACATAATATAGAATTTTAAGCAATACGTCAACATATCAAAGGAAAACACTCCTGCGCGGGTTTTAGGTCACGTGATGGTGCACACTTTGGTTTTACGCTGTTTCACGGTCGAGCGACGTCACAAGTAATTTTTGGGCCACTTTTCGAGCCAAATTAAATATATAATTCCTCTTTATGGACTAAAACCATGCTCGTTTCCGTCAATGAGGCACAGAATCTTCTAACTCCTACCACAATCCAAAGACATGTTCTGAGTGGTAGACAGTTCCTTGACGCATAATTTATGCGTCATATATTAACATTAAGCACTTGTCATGTTTATAGTTTTGTTCTCCAGCTCCGTGCGACAGATTTTAACGGAGCACCTATCCTATCTTCCCGTATCTGTGTTGAGGCATAATACTTTGTGGTTTGCGTCCAAAAGCTGTGCACTAATCGATAAGGGATGACGTAAAGGAAAACTTCGCATTTATTTCCACCATTCAGAATATTGACACGTGTGCTTGTTTCTTTTTTGAATGACCGCTTTTTACCGGCTAACAAATGCTAAACATTATCACTCGCGCAGGACGCGCCTGCCTGTATCGGAAGTTTCTCGAATGTTATCGATGGATCTATCCGTTGCTGTCACCGATCCTTGTGTAATCTCATTGTATGCGCGACGCGAATTGTATAGTACTTTCTGGAAGACACGCGGGCACCAGCGATTACTCTGAAACCTTCGATACCTCATGTATAAAAGCCGACGCGCCTGACCCGCTGATCACATTTTCGACGATCGCCGACAGTGTTCGCCGCTATCGTTGTGCTTTGAGTGTCACTTTCATTTGTGGGAATAGGTTCGCCCAATAAAAAGTCCGTTTCGTCATTCACAGCTTTGGTACTGTGTTCTTGACCGTTGCTACCACGTGACAATATGATGGCGATGATGATAATGATTGATGACTAAGTGGGGTGGTGACTTCGTTGTTTTCACGACCTCATTCAGAAAGCTGATGAAACATTAGTGTGCCTTCAATGACTCTGTCGTGAAGGGAGAGAGAGAGAGATTGAGGAGAGGAAAGACAGGGAGGTCAACCAGAAGAACGTCCGGTTTGCTACCCTGCACTAGCGGTGAGGGAAAGGGGGAATAGAATGAGTACTCAGGGAAAGAATGAGTACTGAGTACACGTGGGACGATGTACAGAGAAACTATAGATCATTCATTCATTCATTCATTCATTCATTCATTCATTCATTCATTCATTCATTCATTCATTCATTCATTCATTCATTCATTCATTCATTCATTCATTCATTTTATTGTTTCCGACACAATACAGGTCAGGGGAAGGTACGGCTAAAGGCAGAAGAGACTGCCTGACAATGTGCTGCAGCCGCGCACTTGCCCTCGTGGTCGTAGCGGCTAGGGTCAAATCACTCTGAGAATGTTTCTTTTGACTTTTATCGGTGCTTATGGGGACGAAAATGAGAACCGCATTGCGCCTAACCTAGACTGGACAGAAAGACTTGAACAAATTTTATCCCCTCATGTTTGCAGTAACATTTACTCGTGTCATGTGCAGTGCTCAGCAATAGAAACGCAATGCTTAGATCTCACGCCACGTTTTGCACCCCCGGGGAATGCTAAGTGATTTTGCGCCGCCGGGGAATGCTAAGGGGCCCGAATATAGTCACAACGCATTACAAAGGCACTTGCTTCCATTTGATACAATAATCCATCAGATCGATGTCCCCGGCGCCCACCGGTGGCTCAAGAAAAGTTTCGTCACCCACGCGCTCCGAGTATCGCGTTTCAATCGCTGAGCACTGTGTACATGCATGGTGAGAGCGCGCCCGACTGCAGTGCATTGCGAAAACCCACCAAAGTTGGCCAAAACTACACCACCGCGGCAGTGCTGTGACGACAACAGTGGCCTCTCTGCCATGTACTGAAGGGGAATCAGCACGCTCACTCCCTTCGGATCGAGTCATTTGCAGCGAAGCACGCTGATAGCTGTTCATTTTTCATTTCGGTCTCGGACAGCAGGACCTGTATTCACAAAAAGTAAGTACGCTATATTTTATCGTAAGAGGAAATTACATCCAGCCCTGATGCGGGGCATATCATTAGCGGTAGAGGCCGGTCAATGACAAAGAGAACTTAAGAACGAAAAACTTTGTGAAAACGGACCCACAGAACTTCAGGCAACACACAGAAATCTTATCCCCCCCCTCCTCGTCCCCCTTTGCTTTGTTTACAGGTTTTCTCGACAGAAGTAATTGAGGCACTCAGTAAGCTCCTCGGGTTTACATATTTCGTAACGCAGTGTTGCCCGCCCGTGAAGTTGGTTACGAAATAGCTCGGCGCCCAGATGGTGTAATGACCTCTCCCTCCCCCCGCTGTGGAGCCTCAGTAAACAATCAAGTGGCATGCACCAGCTTTGCGCGAGTCTCACGCGGTGGCGCCAGCCGAGGAGGAGGCGATGCTTCCTCGTGCTGACCGGCCCCCCCCGCCGCACAACTTGAAGGAAGCCCGCGCTGCTCCCGTTAACGCTTTCTTCTCTTTCCTGCTGGCGCGGCCCACACGGCGCGCATGACCCGCGCCGGCACAAGGCGTCGGCCGCCACGCGACTCGCCACGGCAAACCGAGACGACCGCGGATAAGATCGGCGCCCAGTCGCTCGCCTGGTTCCGAGGACGCGGACTTCGCGGGCCGACTCTGCCGAGACACCCGCGAAGAAACGGTCGCCTCGTTCGTGGAGTGCACGTGAGTATACGTTATCGTGTGCGGAGGCAACGGACTACTCGACACGCAACGTGGCGGACGCAGTGAAACGACGACGTCTGCAGTGCTTCGGATGCGTGTTTTGCGACTCAAGTCTTGCCGAGGGCTTTGGGACTTGTGGACGAGAAACTTCGTCGGGAAGCGCTCACGTGGTTTTTGACGGCGGACACGGTCTGCTTGGCAGGATCGTCAGGCGCGAAGGCACCGGACAAGGCGCGACGACTTGTGCCCTTGGAAGCACAGCGTTCGTCGCTGCTTCCGGCAACCTCTACCGGACAATTAACGCGCTGTGGCGGGGGTCCATTGTACTTCGCATCCGTGGCGACGTGACACGGCCTACTTGAAAGCCTCAAAACTCGCCTTCAGAGGGCTCAAGGGGACCGGAGGGCTGTAACGTGTAGCGGAAATTTATTTGTGCGGTGCGCTGGAATCGGGCTCGAGTGGATGATTTTTGCGCGTGATCTCGATGTGGTGACGCGACGGGCTTGCCCTTATTGACGAGACAGATTCTGTGACTAGTCGCCGATGCTCCAGCAACTGCGGTAAGTCGCCACGAGCCTTAATAAACTAATTTTACTTTTTGTCTTGTTGTTTTCGGCAGTTCTGTGCCAGTGTCTGTTAGAGTGTCCGTTAGACAACTACCTACGAACTCTTCCATACTGCAAAGTAATAGCGGCTAATATTCCTGTGGCAAAGGTATACTAGCTCTTTTTTTCCCATAGTGTGCCAATGCGTTCGTTTTTGAAGCGGCACACTGTCACCAGAGATCTCTCAACTGGGAACAAGAGATATATAGAGATAGGAAAGCTATTCTGACGGCTGTTTGCTTCCATTTAGTTACACGAAGTTCAGAGTATGGCAAGTGTTAGTAACGCAAAACGTTTGTATGAGTTAGGAGAGATAGTGCACGTCCATCCCAGACGAAAACGGAAGGAAAGGTTTAGACACTTGGCCGATGCGACAGCGGAGTTGCAGTGACACTCCCGCAAGACAGGATTGCCCTTTGCGCTCCCGATCATTCTTACGTCTTCGTCTGATACGCTGGTTCTATACGCTCAGGCAACGCGCCCCGTACACGAATGCGAAGGGCTGAAGACACTCCCGGACAAGTATTGGCCTGAAGAGGTGACGTCGTTGGATGACTCTGTCCGGCCACGTGCTAACAACGTCACAGAGACACTTAACTAACTGTGAGTTTCGCTTGTGAAGCTTCCATGGGGAGCCGCCTTTCGCTTTACACGCTTCAGTAAGTAAGCCTCCGAACCTTCATATACATGTATGTTGTTATCTCTGCATTATACGTTTGACGTTGAGACCAGCGGTGTCTCGTTGCCTTGCAGTGCCTGTCCTGAGCTGAATCGGCAGAACAGGTGAGATGGCCGAAGAGGTCACCGCGACAGCTTCGCCGCCGGAACCGGCGAAGATGACCGTCGACGTGGTGGGTCCGGCCTTGGGCTGCGCCTGGCGTGCCTGGCTGGGAGGACTGATGCGGCGCCTGGTGGACGTGCTGGTGGACGCGACCTGCGGCGCCGTGCACGCGTGTCGCCGTGAACCGGGTCGCGGCGCGCTGCCTCCCGTCACCGAGCCGCTGCTCTTGAAGCCCGCCTCAGAACTGGCGCGCCTTATCGCCACCGGGAAGGTGGGTTCGCGAAATTGACTGTGACATTTTACTTTCTGCCGGTGCTCGTTTTCGTTGGATTGAGACGCGCCTACAGTGTGTGTCTTTTTTTAATCTTTAGCAGAAAAATGCTAAAATTGCCCGTAGCATGTTGCAAAAATGTACTCATTGAGCATCACCACTCAAAGAGGCGGACAAAACAAGTAAAAAGATGAAGACATTGGCTAAATAGATGAAGTCGCTAGTCAGATTTTCAGCTAGTTACTTTAGGACACAAATTGCAATTTACGAATTGAAGCCAGGGATTTCACAAGGTACGTCCATTTGGAACGAATTTTAAGACAAGCACCATTATAGAGATACGCGTGGGGATACTTGCGGTAAATGTGCACCGTTGTTACACTTTTTTTTTTCATTTTTTAAACAAAACGTCTTTTTTATGCAGAGAATCTCAAAAATGACTGCAACACCAATGGATATCATCGCACACTTTGGGAACGCATATATCGACTGTCATCCTTATAATTAGTTCCAACTGGACATGATTTATGAATCCACCGGCTACAATTCGTAAATTGCAATATATGCCGCAAAGTGTTGGGTTAAAACCTTTATTAGCGCAATTATTGCAATTGCCGATTATGCATTTTGGTTTCTCGTAGAAGATTAGTCCGTGTTCTTGAGTAATCAAGTTCAAGAAGTTAAGTTGTGACCCATATTGCACGGGCAATTTTTTAAAATTCAATCTACGAAGCCTTATAAAGTAAAGTATGCGGGCTTGATTGGACTGCTCAATAATCAGGTGTGGTCAATAATCTAACATTCTCGAATATACGTTCGCACGAGTTACAATAGAATGTATGGTGATGAGTGTAAAAATAGGTTACGAATTTACCTGGTATGATTAGATTCGAAGATCAGCAAACGTTCCCGCTGCTTTCGCTGTGATTATAGGGTAGTTTATCTCTGTGGTCGCAAGTTCGGCCAAACAAGATCGTCACTCGGTCACTCTGAATCACGAAATAGCAGCGCAAATACGTGTGGGACGATAACTCGAACGACTTGTGCACATCACGCAGTGTATGTGTTTATTGACATTCGTCCCCTCCTTTCTGGTGCTTGCTTGTGATTCAATAATTAGCCAATCAGAATAATATAGCGGACGTATTCACCCACCCTCAATTTCTGAAGGGCAGGAAGAGCCGTGAATTTGCTTGTATTCCCGCGTTACATATCGGCGTGTTCGGGACGCGCTGTGATATCGCCTCACCCGTTGTCCAGTGGCACGTTGTCGAGCACTCAAGTCTTATTCACTCAAACAGTTAACTCAGTAATAAATAAGCATTCATTACTATTTAACTTTCTTGTGAAAGAAACTCATTGGAGAATGGCACGTGGCCAGTGACACTTACCTAGTGGCTCAAATTGGTCCAATGGTTGCCTTGGAAACCTGCTCGCACAGCAGAGCATGTCCATGCTGTACCCGTTTGCACACGGCCTACCCAGAATGCTAATGCCAAGTTTGCGGGAAAACAGTTAAAGGCACAGACAGATAGTTCCCTACAGTGCGTGAACTTCCTGGAGAATGCTAGTCGAATCAATACCGTGAAACAAGAACTGCAGGCATTCGCAGTTGACACGCGATTTCTAAGTGCATGGTCCATGTAATCAACACCGATTGTGCTACGAAGTGCTACGGCTACAACATACACATGTATGTGGGACTGAACTGCTTTCGTGACGTTCTCTATCTGTCTTCAGTCTGATCCAGTAAGCACTGATAGTTATTTTACAAAGCCGCAGTAGCGTTCTATTTTCAACCGAGCCACACTCACACACTGCTTGTCTGTCGAAACGTGACGCCCGTTCGTTTATGCTCTTAGCACGTGACTGCATGGTATGCAGCTTCCGAAATGACGTTTGCTAAACGTGCGTGTGACGCCGTGCTAGAACGACACACAGATTTGTTTCTTTACGAATAATGGATATTTCTAACGAACCGCATCTTTAGCGCAACATCTTAGTAGCGTGTGCCAGAAATGTGGTGATGTATGGGCGTGGCGCCACCAGCTTCCCCATCGTCTGTATTTTGTCAAGATGATGGGTACCTCCGTTATCTCGAGTTGCAGAGTCAAAATTGGGGCGGTGCGTGCTAGAGTTACTGTATGCGCTCCCTACGGGAGCAGAGCTGCGCATAGGTCCGCCATCTTGCTCGCCGAGGCATCCGTGTTAAGGAGAGAAGCCACTCCTCTTGAGTACAGGATATAGTGAGGCTCAGCTGCCGAGTGTGCTTGCTCCTTCATTCTGCGAAGGCCAGGTGGCGCGGCGGGCGGCAACGCACAGAGGCTCGCGACGACGGTGGCGCCGCGGGCCGCAATGCAGGCCATAGAAACTATATGGTGCAGGCGCACCCGAGAAGTTGGGTTTCCCTCACAGGGATGCTTTTTGCGCATGTGACCAGATTTGGCGAATAGGGGCGCGAGCGGGGAGTTCCATCAGATGCGCAACTCTGCTCCCCAAGGGGAGCATATACAGTAACTCTTGTGCGTGCAAGAATTCAGCGGCCCCGTGTGGCCACTGTCGCTAGACTCTTTCATAAATACCGAGGCACTTCTAAGGAATGTGACTTCATTAAGAGGAAGCTTGCTCGGTGGGTCCTATCTAAATACATGGTAACTAAGAAATCGGTGTCCTTGCCAACCAAATGCTCCGATTTTGATGAGGTTTGTTGCATTTAAAAGATGTAAAATCTAGTGACGGAAGCGCTTTTGTAGCGTTAGCTACACTGGCCTAGCCAAGCCCGTTTCGCGTGGCACATCAAGAGCCGTGCTGCGCATGCGCAAGGATCAGTGATGTCACACGGCTTGCGCACCGGAGCCGGCACCTCTCGCGCACTCCGCCGCCGCCGCGCGCGACTCACCGCCGCCGGTCTGCGCATTCCAGAGGAGTGACGTCGTAGCCGTGGTAGACGCACTGGCGCCGGCGCTCGCTCGCTGTGCAGTCGCCGTCTGACACTGCGCTGGAGCCGCTGCGCTTCTGACTGGCGTTTGCCAGTGTGGTATAGCCATGGAGTAGGAGAGCGCAAATGCTGCTCAACAGCGCAGAAGAACGGAGAAGCTTGACTCATCGGATCCCGAAGTAGTTGCCTGGCAATTAGCGGTTGAGCGTAGGAGACAACCAGTAAAGCTAAGAATAATCAGCTGAACCTTTGCTAACGCTACGTATATCCTGGCATAGCCGAGTTAAGCCACTGCAACTTTTTTGGATTACGCCGCAAATTGTTAAAATTAAAATTGTTGAGGATTGCAGGTTCTAAAAAAATCACGAAACTATCATGTTTACAGCTGTGTAACTCGGCAATTAAAAATCCTATCAAATATGTAAAGCACATCTAATAACACAACTAAAGCGGACAAAATTGATGCATTATACATAGGGTCCTTCCTTTCGAGCTTTAAAATTATTTAAATTCGGGGGGTAAAAATAGGGCGCTATTTTTTTAAAGAGGGGAAGCGCGGAGAAATCAAGGTTTTGTTGTCGGGTACGAAAACCGGGGAGAAATCGGCGTTTTTTTGCGCGCCAGTCCAAAGATCGGGATTTTTGGGGTTAACCTAATTTTAAGGACAATTAACACAAGCAATGGCTTTCTTTTGGGCAGAAATGTTCTATTTAAAGAAGCAAAATCACTCACGCGAAAATGTATAGGCACTCTAAATCAAAATTCTACTTCCTTCATTCACTAAAATTTAACATTCTCTTTCAAATGCAACAAATTAATTAATTTCTGCATTTTATATGTATTTGAATAGCTGGAATCGGAGTTGGCCCCAATTTAAGGAGGAGGAAAAACCTTTAAGGCCAGCATTAAGGCCCAGTAAAGAATAGCGCTTGATCCGCTAAGGCCCACTGATGATCCACCGAGTCCGAGTGAAGCCAAGCCCTCCAGGAAGAAGGGGGAGGGTAAGGGAAATAAGGAGACGTAATGGCAGTGTTACATGAGTACAGGATGTGTTCTGTATCTGTCCTTATCTCCGGACAGTTGGGGCAGTGAGCTGTGCTGTACGCCATCAAAAGTTCCCAAGTTAAAGCTTCCTCTTAAGACTTCGCAGTCCAGTTCAGCACGAGTCTTGGGACATCTGTAAGTTCGAAGCGAAGTCGACGCCAGAGAAGACAATAGACAAGGCCCCGCGTACGTCGACACGCATGGAGTCGTATTCTAAACGTTTTCCGCGGTTAGGAAAGCCAATTATCAGGATCATCCACTTGGCGTAGCTGTCACGCGTGACCCGAAGCGAACGCAAACAGCTCCAGCTGCGATGTTTCCGGAACAGCGACCTCTCAAAGAACTGTGGCGATATACGCTTTACTGATTACTGTTTCAGCTTTGGTTAAAGAGGTTAGGTGGTGTTCACTCTATTTGATGGCTCTATTTTTTAAGCGAAGCTATATAGGCTCACAAGTGTCGGCGGTGGTGGTTGGGGTGTCACGCTGAAAAGTGGGCTGATCCTGGTGATAGTGCAGAAATGGCCCAAACTCAATGGCACATACCCCTGTGGGCTCGGGGACCTGTAACGCGCCCTTGAACTACCCTTGTCACACGTGGGACTCAAAGAGACAAGATCACCAGCTCTTCCCCTGTCGAGAAAATGGGGGTAAGCGAAGCTTGTCGTCCGATTCTAGCGTGAGGGCTTCCGAAACCCAGGCGAAACGTCAGCGAAGAGCCTCGGACCCCGAGTTGCGGGAGCGCGATGTTGAGGCCAAGCGTCAGTGAAGAACCGCCGACCCTAAGTTTAGGGCAAACGATCGCGGAACGCCTGCGACAGTGCCATCTTGCCACAAGCTTCGCTTACCCCCATTTTCTCGACAGGGAAAAGGCTCTGATTTTTTTTTAGTGGCAGACTTTGAGAGACTGCTGTCAAACCCACTCATTGCGAGCCGCGCTGTACGCAGGAATATTTTCCCGGCCTGCGTGTGGTATTTGCATGTTGAGACGTTTGTATTTACGCATCGTTCGTTAGGCGTGCATTTGTTGTATACGCGTAAAACAAGAAGGAGAAAAAATAACACATTCATCGCTTAAACTAGATGTAGTGTTTATTCCGGACTAGTGGATGAAATTTCAATCATATTATTAAAACTTTGATCAGTCAAAAGAAATAAAAATGTTGACAGTCGCTTTAGCATACGCTAAGGAGGAAGAGGACGAAAGCCTACGCACTCACGAGATATTCATTAAATTACTTTGACATTCTCATTCGATTGCCTTGCTACTTCCTATTAATTATTTTTTTCCCTACCAGAGTTGGTTCTGCTCCCACCAAAGGTCGTGGGTTCGAGTGCCCTAATTAACTCTATCTTAATTAGGGTAGAGTTAATTAAGGCACTCGAACCCACGACCTTTGTCACCATGAATTTTGGTGTCATAACACCGGACAACCGATTTTATGACCCACGAGCCATCTAAGGCTTTCGCCTTAAAATTGTGGTGAGAATATAGTGTTAATAAATTGTTCTATTTTAAATGCATTAACTAACTGGCTTAAAATGAGACCGGTAGCGCTGTCGTCGTGCACAAACGCTGACACTAAAGGGGTGCGAACAGCGAAGTTGTATTTCACCTATACGCAGTTACCAATATTTGAAACCAGGTTCACCACACCCCGTTACTTGGTTGCTTTACAAGCATCTAAGAGGTCCATCTCCACGTTTGGACATTGTTAAACAAGAGATGCCAGTGCGAAAGTCACCCGGTGACGATCGCGTATGCAAAATATTGCGCCTGTGTATGCGGCGAGAACATCTGAATATTCAAATGAAAGCCCGCGCGCCCTTTTGTCGAAGGGCAGGCAATCTACTTGCCATTAAATGTGACGTCACAGGTCCCGCCGGCAACATCGGAGGACAGCGGTCAGTGCTGAGCACAAATAGATAGCCGAAACGCAAACACGGATACTTTCGTGAAACTGAAGAGCGCGTAGAGAGCACATAACCGCCGTCGGAAATGTGCCGCGCCGTAACAAACGAAGAAGAAAAAAGAAGAAAAAAAAAAGAGGGGGGGGGGGGGGGGCGTGGTTCATGACATAAACGCGCCGAGAGCTCTGGGCTCTAATGTGGAAGGCAGCCCTGGTGAGACGCTATACTCGAGGCTCGCTTCCCCGAAACGAGTGAAACCTTCCTCGTGAACATTTCTATTTGCTCAGTATATTTAATTCAGGAGAATTTCATTAGCAGCTACGCAAAGCTTATACACGACGTTGTACATTTGTCAATTATTGACATTGCAATAAAGATGCTGCGCTTAGTAGACATCTTCGATACACGTTTCAAGTGTATATCTTTAACTTTGTGGCGTTCCACGTGTTACGCAGGCTTCGACGTCCCAAAGGACTCGCAACGAGTCTTTTGTGCCTACACAAAGAAGTCATTGAAACCGTAGGGCGAGCAGAGAGCAAGGAACGTTGCCGGGGCGGCCTTCGAGGCAAAGTTTGATTTCACGATATATTCAGCGCGCTTTCCCTTGCCCAAAGGCATATCTAATATGAATTTTATGGCTTATCGGCTTCGTAACATTTATGGTCGCGGCGACAGTAGTACGTGCTTCCGTCGTGTTTTATTTACGGCAAGGCCGTTTTCGAAAGAGTCCTTTCTCGGCAGGTAAAAACGTGCGCGCGAATAACCGTTCGAATCTTTCCTTGACACTACACAGTTGTGACACACACAAGACGAGTAAATTATGTGAATTGCTCGTCACAAAATCCAGCCCTTACGATATGGGAAACACTTAGGGACAGACAACTGGACGAGAGCTTTTAAGCAGCCCTACCATCCATCGATAGACCGAGGAATGGTCTTAATTCCCAACACGTCTTAGTGCACTTCACGGATCTGAAGTTACTTCTCCAGCAAAATTCCAACTAGAAGTCTGATGTACGTCCTAAGTGTAATTATTCTTATAAATCATCAGGGATTGAACAAAGGTAACTCATGCCGGTAACCAACATGCTGACAAAGGAATTTGTGTTATTGGCCCTCTGACGAAAACATGTCTCCATTCCTTGTCAGAACGTTGTTCCACGCTGAAGGTTACAGGTTGAGACTTCCCTTGTTCGGCCACTATTTATCTATTGGAGCCTTCATCATCATCTGATCCTTTATGTTATTCTCA
The DNA here is from genome assembly GCF_013339745.2 of Dermacentor silvarum. Lineage (NCBI taxonomy): Eukaryota > Metazoa > Arthropoda > Arachnida > Ixodida > Ixodidae > Dermacentor > Dermacentor silvarum. The sequence continues at coordinate 122,628,581 of NC_051161.1, forward strand.
TTCGTCGCAATTATAATCACGTGGTTTATGTATTGGCGTCTGCGTCGCCTGAAGGATGTCCGAAACGCCCCCTGATTGCTCGCTGTGAGCAAGCGAGCACCGAATGCGAGTGGTGAAGGACGCACGCTATGCTGTCGATGTACTTTTTGCGCATTGCGCCACCCGTCGACACGAATTAGACCGTGCACGGGGTGACTGGCATGAAGGGGTGTGCACCACTTGCGCGGCATACGCAAATGCGTATAACTGCCCTCGATTCATGCACTCGCGTAAAGGCTACGGTAACTGTTTCTTCTTGCAACTTCTGCGTTTTAAAGCTTTATTTCTTGGGCCAGGACAAATGGCCGCAAAGGTTTGTGGAACGTTGGGGCCGTGGCACAGTGTCAGTCTCGATGTTTGATGAGCGCGGTCGTCGTTGACGTTGTCTAGAATCGTTAGAGTAGCTGGTTAACCGTCTCTACGGAGTGCTTGGGTGGGGATTTTTTTTTCCTGATCACGAATGTAAAAAGGTGGTCCACAGGGCGTAAACGAACAAATGAGTATTCTAATAAACCAATCAGTCTGGTTCAAGCCGAAACATTGCCTTCGAAGATACGTTAAGCTGTCATCACGGCTTCCGTGCTTGGAACAGTCTATATAAGACCGAGCGCGTATCGCCAACCTTGTCTGCGTTCAGTTAGAGTAGTACGACAGACTTTTTTTGAAAAGGACATTGAATAAGCGTATTAAGTTAAGGTTTGTTACGTTAAGCTTCTGATTTAGTGCATCAGTACAGGCCGGATTAGCCTGACATACTTGACCCACGATAGTTCCGCTGAGCATCCAAAGCGCTGTTAGCAAGGATGTGTCACCAGACGTTGGTCTTGTCTTGAAGAAAGTTAACCAACAGTCGTAAAACTTCTTTACTGATTACTCTGGGTCCTTCACAGAAAGTAAGCTTCGGCGATAGCAAAACGGGAATGGTTACTGTGAGAGGAGGCTTCGGAAGCCAGAAAAGGAGCCAAAACGAAATACCGGTAGCGACGATGCCCAGGAGTTTTCGCACCAGCTCGTCGTGATGAGCCGTCTTTCGACAGCGTTTACAAGGAACTAGTTAGTCTACCAGCGCGCAAGAAACACGAGGACAGTAAGATAGACGCGTCTGCGCAAGCCGTTACTTTGTGTGCTATGTGTACATGCAGTCCCGGCTATCATGCACCAATGTTTAACAAAAGACGAATAAACCGAGGCGAATAACACCAAGTGCATGTTGTTGGGAGTCTGGTTGAGAAACCGCCAGTAATCTTGTACTCCGTGCCGTACAATTAGTTTATTAAAAGTAATCATCTAACTTTTACATTGCTGCTCTAATCGTCAAAACATCTATGAGGGAGTCGTACATAATGCTAACAGACGTGAAAATGTGATGTTTCGCCGGAGGGTTGTTTATTTCTCTCCAGCGAAGAGAGAAAGCCCATGAAATGTGCAAACATATTATGTGACGGCGCGCCCGCGCGCACGTGATAGCAGCGCTGTCAGTCTCTGTGGGAATGTAAGCTGATCATCGCCGTCACCGTGATGTGCTGCATATATTTTTGAACATGTAAGGTATATGTTTGTATATGTCGTATAGGGATGTACAGTCTGTTTCACACTTAGGCCTCATTCACACAGCCGTCAAACGCTCCGTTACGTCACCAGGGGAGAGGGTTTCCGAGTCGTTTTCCCCCTCAAAAACGGCTCGCCGGCGACGTAGAGCGGTGCTCTACGTTTCCGTCGCCAGCACGGTGACGGATCCCCGCCCCTCAAATATCGACCAATCAGAAATTAAGAAGCCGACGCTAAATACAGCCATATTACAAAGCTGAAGCTGGCAACAGCAGCGGCGGCTGGTTTGTTTACATGCGTGCCAGCATTGGTTCCACGTGCGGCACGTCGAAAACTCAGCTGTGCGTTTCGTCGGTGCTCAAATGTGCGACATGGACCACGCCGATGGCCGAACTTGCGATTCCTGCACATTTTTCGCCCCCACGTACTTGTTCGTCGCCGAGCTTTACGCCCTTGTTGCGGTCTCCGCTTGCAAATCAAGAACAGCAGCAGAAAACCGCTCGGCATTGCGAAAGTCGCCTATTCGTACACTGCTCCGTCGCGCCTGCTGTGCGTTTTTTTGACGTGACGGTGACGTGACGGAGCGTTTGACGGCTGTGTGAATGAGGCCTTAGGGTAAATCTCGGAGCTCATTGCATCGCGATGCGGCGAGCGCTGGAGTCGGGCGCCGGAAGCAGCTCGCGCAGGCGCAGACGCTCGACGCGCGTTATCTTGCGACGAGCTGTCGACGCGGTTTAAGATAACGCACCTCGAGCGTCTGCGCCTGCGCGAGCTGCTTCCGGCGCCCGACTCCAGCGCTCGCCGCATCGCGGTGCAATGAGCTCCGAGATTTACCCTAAGTGTGAAACAGACTGTACATACTTTACTATTAACCACCAAAGTTTCTAATACAAGGCGCACGTTGGTGACTGAATTATTCTTTCTTTTGTTTTTTAGAATTGCTGTGCGCGAACAAGAGTCATAAAACTTTGCATTCACCGTGCATGCTTTTTATGTTAAATAATCTCAGGCTATTAAAAAGTGCGAAACAATTTTACTGCTTACAACCTGAAAGTGATACAATTTCACTGGCGCCGCTTTCTACTGGCAGCGCGATGAACAGGTCATGCACGGCGTGTTAAAGCATGTAAGGGTGGCGCAAAGTTTTGCTGCACTCAAGTATAGTTAGAATACCGTCCGATGAGTTTAAGCACAACGTCTCAAGCTTGCGGTCGCGGTCAGCACTTCGCCTTTCCGGCCACACTGCCATTTTTTGTATATTTTACAGCGCAGCTGTTCGCCTCTAGTTGGTCGGGATTTTTCGTGGCGTGCTCACCCAAAAAACAGCAGCTCGAAAAAGGGCTTTGTGTTTGAGTTTGTGATTTTTTGCCCGATTTCTCTCTTTGCCGAGAAAAGCAAACAAGCGATTCGTACCTCGTTGTAACTTGTAAACATCAAATTTTGACGTCTCATGCGATTATCTACAACTCATTATTTTACATGTTAACGATTGAAACAACAATTTAAAAGTTTTGCAATTAATTTTAGTTACCTAATTGGATGTAATTAAATTTAAAAAATTACTGGTGGTTTCTGAATTGGGCTCGGAAAAACATGCACTCGGTCTTATTCGCGTTGCATGATCCGTCTTCTCGGTGCATGATCGCTGGGACAGCCTGTACATGTGACGCTTGTCAAAATCGACGAGCGTTGCAAGTGCGCTCTTTGTCGCGCCTATTGCAACGTCCTTGCGTCTTTTTGGGCGTCGGTAGATTAATCTCGAATACCAACAAGCCCAAACTTACATTATTTCAAGAAAGGAAAGCTTTGTCTTCATTCCGTCCCGTAACGAACGATCCTTCAACGACAAGTAATTGAAAGTAGCATTTCGGAACCGTAGCAGTCAAAAATTGCTGACAGTGCTACTCCGCTTCCTTCGCGTAGTCGCACAGGGCTGTTCTCTCAAAGCGCTTACAGCGCCGCCGCCGCCGCCTCTCGGCGGTCCCGTACTTCATGCGCCGCGAACAAAGTAAAAGGGCGGGTGTTACGCGGTCGCACGCGTACACAATGGTCCGAGTCTGCATCGCGATACGAGGGTACGCCTCCTCCTCTTGTGCGTGGGGTTCTTTAGTCGTGAAGACAGGACCTGCGCGGGCGTCGCTTTTTCGGCGCCTCTCCTCTTCCGCGGAAGCGGCCTCCGTCTTTCCTGCTTCCTCCTTCCTCCAACTGTTGCGCCACACGGAGCGGCGGCTTGCGACGAGCTGCGCGAGAGACAGCGCCGTCCACCCTTGCGGTCATCGCTCTCCGCGCTCCCTCCTGCGTTGCAGCGGACGCTGTGTATAATAATTGCGAGCGAGGAGGTTATCGTAGTCTGCAGCCCGGGACCAGCGAGGCGTGCTTGTTACACGAAGACGTGTATCGCTTACCGCAGTGCCCCCTTTCCTTCGCGCGTGTGGGCAGTCGACTGGCTCGTGCCTTTAGCCAGTGGGTCACGCGCGCAGAACAATATGCCACGTCCTAAATGTGCACCGAAGGCGATTCGGCTTCGGTGTATCGATTGGATATTGTCTTCGTACTGGGTCAGCTGCGTGTCCTTTCTTAGTCATTGCGTGGCCTTTTCACCCCGGAAAGGGCAATGTGTGGCACGTGAAACGTGTATTTATATTTTTCAATTTTTTATACCCGCAGACACGATTGGCATTACCATCACCAGGAGCGGGTGCGGGTGGATAACATGCGCAGGTTTCACAGCAAATGCAGGCCGACGAAAATTAGTCTCAGCGTAATACATGTTGCAACACCATGACACATTATCAAAGAAAATGTAGCTTTAGCCCGACACTGCTATATGGACTAGAATGAAATCTCCCTAATACAATACAACACGAAGAAATGTGCACTAAGCGCGCTTTCAAGTAACTGTCACAAAGTCTTAGAACAGGATGTTCTATTCTGATATGGTGGTTTGGTGATAGCTTGCTTGGATTTGTATTGCAAAGTACGCCACACGCCGGGTATTAGCAAAAATGCTTCATGCACTTACGCCAGGGACACTCTTCAATGATATAGAAAAAAAAAAACCCATGTCAAGATCTAATCATTCTGAACGCTAAGTAAGCACCACGGCAAAATTCATAGTACAGTTTTTGTCCAGACGTGTACTCCTAAAGAACACTGCATTTATTTATTTTAGTTCCTATTTAAAAAAAGAAAATCTTAGTTAATTAGGCTAATCATTACACGTAAAACGCACTTCCCGTTGCTCATGCCCGCAGCTACTCATATTACATTCCACTGGTGCCTACCGCGCTCCAACTCTGGTTTGCAGCGATGCGGAGCCCTCTACAGGTGGGAGCCACATAAAATATGCCCCAGTTGAACGTGATAAGGTTCTCCCAGAGCAATTGGAGTAGTATCCACGTGATTGAATTTCTGTCGAATCACGGTCGCACTCGCATCTCGAACTAGAAAGCGCCCGAGAGCGCTCCAAGTTAGAGCACGGAGCGCTGAACAAACCAGGCTAATGTGTTTTTATTTCGACCATCCGAATGTAAAGCGCACCACGAGAGCCCTCTGGAGCGCTCGAAAGCGACCATAAGACCGTGTTGCGGAGAAGCCATGCACATCGGCTATAAAATATTTCGTCTCGGATGAACCAGGAGCTATGCCCGAAACTGTATATCCGGTGTAACGTGAGGATTTCTTTCGTTATATTGCCACCTGTAGGTAGTGGGTCGAGGGCAAGAGTGGGTCGAGCCCAAGAGAAGAAAGAAGACCGCGCGCCCCCTTCTCTGCTCGAGCCAGCCCCGACGGTCGCGTCTTCCGAGAGCCAGCTGCTCTACGGGTTATTAAACCTTCAAGTCCACTTCTAGAGGCTCGTGACAAACTGGTGGAGGTGCTGGGTAAGCGTCCTCACGGATGTTGCAGACCCCTCCAAGGATCCGCGCTACGAATCCAGTGCCTGTCGACACTCCCGTGCATCGGGCCAGCCGCAGGATCAGGGGACTGTCCCCAGAAGTCGTCGACGCTACGGTTCCCACCACATCGACCGGTATGACCAGCGCCACCCTTCAAACCGCCCCAACCGGTACGGGAAGCACGATGTCGAACCGTTTCACACTTGAGAGCCCACGGATCCCAAAGACGTTTCATGGCACAGTGTTCGAAGACGTCGAAGACTGGATGGTCGAATACGAGCGCGTGGCCTCCGTGAACGAATGGAACGACACGGAAAAACTCAGACACGTCTACTTCTACCTGGAGGATGGCGCGCGTACGTGGTTTCAGAACCGCGACGGGCAACTGCCGTCGTGGCGCGAGTTTTGTCGTCAGCTCCTGGAGACCTACACCAGTTCTGATCGCCACGAACGAGCGGAACGAGCGATTCAGGCCCGTGTCCAGTTGCCAAACGAAACTGTGACCACGTACGTCGAAGACATGACGCGCCTCTTCCGACGAGCGGATCCAAGAATGACGGAGGAGAAGAAGTTACGTCATCTGATGCGCGGGGTCAAGGAGCAACTCTTCGCTGGCCTCATACGGAGCCCTCCGAAGACGGTCGCGGAGTTCTTGTCCGAGGCCGTAACCATGGAAAAGATGCTTCTGCATCGCTCGAACTTGTATTAGCGGCAAGCGAACAGCATGTCTGCTGCTGACGTTTTCACGGCCATAGGAAGCAACGGCGACTCACTGCGAGAACTCATCCGCTCTGTAGTGCGTGAAGAGTTGCAAAAGGCCGCTGTAACGGTAAGCTCCATAGCGAGCATTATCAAGGACGAACTGCACCAGGCGCTTCGTGATACCTTGCCTCCTGCTAACGCTGCGGCAGTACCTCCTGAATACCCTCGTGCGACCTACGCGGAAGCCCTGAAGCGCCCTGCTTCCTCTCCGCCGCTATTCGTTCGTGCTCCTCCTACGGTGTCAGTTCAGTCGGTGCAGCCGATACCGTACTACGACGCTGGGTACACGCCGCCGCCCGTTGTTCATGCCGCTCCATTTGCCCATCGTACGGAGCAAGCGGTTCACTACGTCGACGATAGACGCCCGCCCCCTCGGAAGTCGGATGTTTGGCGCACACCCGATTCGCGGCCTCTGCTTCCACTGCGGTGAAGCTGACCACTTGTACCGCCAGTGCCCATACCGGCGCCTTGGGATTCGCGGCTTTTCCGCATACTCGCCGCCGCCCCGATACGGCCAACGACCCCGGGACATTTAGGAATACCTGTCCCAGCAGCGCTTGCCACCGCCTGCCCGGCGGCAGTCGCGTTCGCCGTCTCCGAGACGATTTTCACCTCCGCCCCAGCGGTATTCTCCCGAGCGGTCGACCAGTCCCCGCCGGGAAAACTAACTGAAGCGATCTTTGGGGGCGAGGTCGCTGACGGTCGAAGCGCTGAAGACCTCCGACGGACGCAGTTACGGAAAGATACCGACCCGACACCACCTGCAACTGAACGAGACGACCGGCTTTCGCTCGATATACCAGTTACTGTTGACGGTTATGCCGTTAGTGCTTTAGTGGACACCGGCGCAGACTACACGATACTAAGCGGCAAAATAGCAACGCAGCTGAAGAAAGTGATCACGCCCTGGCATAACTCGCAGATTCGGACGGCTGGCGGCCACATCGTTACTCCGCTGGGCGCCTGCACGACTAGAGTTGAGATTCAAGGATCTACATTCGTAGCGAGCTGCCTTGTCTTACGCGAATGCTCCCGCGACGTTATCCTTGGGGTTGACTTCCTGCAGGAGTACGGCGCGATTATCAATCTGCAAGAGCGTCGTATCACTTTCTAAGACGGCCGACGGCGCGACGACGTACTTCGTGTGTCTGCTGACAGTGTAACGCTTCCTCCACGTGCCAGTGTCCTCGTCGACGTCACATGCTGTGGCTTACGCGATGGCGAAGCGGTGGCCGAAAGTAACTTGGAACACCTACTGAAACAAGGTGTTTGTGTGGCTCGCAGTGTTATACAGATTCGTGCTGGTCATTCGCAATTGCTTGTTACCAACTTTAGCTACGAGCACCGACACCTGTTCCGCGGCACTTCGTTAGCGTTTGCAGACGCAATAGCAGACGTTAACAACTGTTTCACGTCAGAAGTAGTGGAGACAGCAGACACGTCTCTGGGCCATCTTGACATCAATTCTGAACTGTCCACCGATAGTCAGACAGCACTGCGCAAGCTCTTGCTTGAATTCAGGACCTGCTTCGCACATTCTTCCAAGGTACGCCAGACTTCCATCACTAAACACAGGATCATCACGTACGACGACGCACGCCCGATACACCAGCAGCCTTACCGCGTGTCGGCAAGAGAACGCCAAGCCATACGTACGCAAGTCCAAGAGATGCTTGACGATGGCGTCATCGAACCTTCCAACAGCCCGTGGTCATCTCCGGTCGTTCTTGTCAAAAAGAAAGACGGAACGCTACGCTTCTGTGTCGACTACCGCAAGCTCAACAACGTGACTAAAAAGGACGTGTACCCGCTGCCGCGTATCGACGACTCGTTAGATCGACTACGGCGCGCCCAGTACTTTTCTTCTCTCGATTTAAAAAGCGGGTACTGGCAAATCGAGGTAGACGAACGCGACCGCGAGAAAACAGCCTTTGTGACTCCAGATGGGCTCTATGAATTTCGAGTGCTTCCTTTTGGCTTGTGTTCAGCCCCGGCTACTTTCCAGCGAATGATGGACACTGTCCTTACTGGACTGAAGTGGCAGGCCTGTCTTGTGTACCTGGATGATGTGGTCATCTTCTCTGAAACGTTCGAGCAGCATCTTCACCGCCTACGGAGTGTGCTAGAAGCCATCCGATCGGCAGACCTCACACTTAAGCCCGAAAAGTGCCACTTTGGTTACGAAGAGCTCAAGTTCCTCGGTCATGTAGTAAGCGCCAAAGGGGTCCGACCCGATCCAGACAAGCTTGCCGCTGTGGCCGCGTTTCCAGCTCCTGCCGATAAGAAGGCCATCCGGCGCTTCCTGGGTTTGTGCGCCTACTATCGCCGGTTTATTAAAGGCTTTTCGAAGATAGCGGAACCCCTGACACGCCTTACAAGAGACGATACGCCATTTGTGTGGCATAATGAGCAACAGGCGGCTTTTGCTGAATTACGACAGCGCCTTCAGTCAGCACCCGTTCTTGCACATTTTGACGATGATGCTGATACTGAGGTGCATACCGACGCCAGTAGCATTGGCCTTGGCGCAGTGCTCGTCCAGCTTCAAGATGGAGTGGAAAGAGTTATAGCGTATGCCAGCCGCTCCCTGTCCCGTGCCGAGGCGAATTATTCGACTACGGAGAAGGAGTGCCTCGCGGTCGTGTGGGCGATCATCAAGTTTCGCCCCTATCTCTATGGTCGTCCCTTCAAAGTAGTGACGGACCACCATGCCCTCTGTTGGTTGGCAAGCATGCGCGACCCTTCAGGACGACTGGCACGGTGGAGCTTGCGGCTACAGGAATTTGACATCACCATCGTTTATAAGTCTGGCCGTAAGCATGAAGACGCTGACACGCTGTCCCGCGCACCCATTGATCCTGCCAGTCAGGAAACAGAGGATGATGACGGCTTCCTGGGCGCCATTAGTTCGTCGGACTTGAGCAGACGGCAGCGTGACGACGGTGAGATTCGACCGATCATCGATCATTTAGAGGGTCGCGACACAACCATACCACGCCATCTGTCCCGCTCGCTGACGTCCTTCTGTCTGCGAGATAACGTGCTGTATAAGAAGAATGCTCGTTCGACCAGCCGTGCTTACCTCCTGGTGGTTCCAAGGGACATGCGCGACGACGTCCTCTTCGCTTGCCATGACGAACCGACATCTGGTCATTTAGGCTTTTCACGAACACTCGCTAGAGTAAGCGAAATGTACTATTGGCCCGGGCTTTCGGCAAGCGTCAAACAGTACGTTAAAGGCTGTCGTGAATGCCAGCGCCGCAAGACACCATCCGTTAAACCGGCTGGCTTACTTCAGCCAATTGAAGCACCTCACACGCCTTTCGACCAAGTCGGCATGGACATTCTCGGACCGTTTCCCCTTTCTGCCGACGGCAACAAATGGGTGATCGTCGCGACTGATTATTTAACACGCTATGCTGAGACGCAGGCGATCCCACGAGCCACGGCCTCAGAGGTAGCGCACTTCTTCATGCGCCACATCGTCTTGCGTCACGGTGCTCCCTCCACTGTAATAACTGACAGAGGGACAGCATTCACAGCGCAGCTTATGGACGAGGTTTTTGAATTGAGCAACACCAGGCATCGCAAGACGACCGCGTACCATCCGCAGACCAACGGACTTACCGAGCGACTGAATAAGACGGTCACAGATATGCTCGCAATGTACATAGACGTTCAACACAAAACATGGGATCGGATCTTGCCTTACGTGACCTTCGCGTATAACACCGCCGTGCAAGAGACGACGCGCTTCACGCCCTTTCGCCTTCTCTACGGTCGCGAAGTCCAGACGATGCTGGACGCTATGCTGCCGTGTCAAGACGCTGACCTATTGACAACTGACGCCGAGGAATTTGCAGAGCGTGCTGAGGAAGCCCGGCAGCTCGCGCGGCTGCATATCGGCCAGCAGCAGCAGGCAGACGCACGACGCTACAACATCCGCCACAGGGACGTGTCCTACAACCCCGGGGACCAAGTTTGGGTGTGGACCCCCGTTCGCCGTCGTGGTCTCTGTGAAAAACTGCTAAGCCGGTATTTCGGTCCGTATAAAGTGCTCCGCCGCGTCAGTGACGTAAACTACGAAGTTGTTCCGGACACATCATCGCAGACACGGAGTAGGACACAAAGACAACCGAGCTCAGACATAGTTCATGTTGTGCGCATGAAGCCGTACATTGCGCGTCCGTAACTTTTTTTGTTTTCGTTTTTTTTTTGTTCTCTCATTCCCTTCTTTGTTTCTACTTTTCATTTATCTTTGGGAGATTGCTTCTTCGTTCATTGACTGTGCCGGCGTGACGGCTACTTTTTTTTGTGTACTTTCGCTTTGCCTGCCTTCTTCGTCGTTGTCTTCTACGCCTATTTTTTTTAGCATCGAGGCGATGCTTTTGTTCGGAAGGGGGGATATTGCCACCTGTAGGTAGTGGGTCGAGGGCAAGAGTGGGTCGAGCCCAAGAGAAGAAAGAAGACCGCGCGCCCCCTTCTCTGCTCGAGCCAGCCCCGACGGTCGCGTCTTCCGAGAGCCAGCTGCTCTACGGGTTATTAAACCTTCAAGTCCACTTCTAGAGGCTCGTGACAATATAGACTCTGTGCTCTTTCCTACCATCCACCCCTTGCGAACAGCCGATGCTGATGGAAACGGAAGTGGTGGGCTGCTCAGACCTGTCACGAAGCTCGAAAAGGGATAGCATTTGAATGAAGTCGTTCCATTGTCCCCGCCTAGGATCATCAAATCGTGGTTTTGTGGCAGTGGCTAAGAAATGCGATTCCTTTATTTAAGCTAGAACCCTTGCCTATAGTTGCGTTATTGATTTAAATGTGCTCCTAATTACGTAAGAGGCTGTAGCATATAAATTGAAGTAGATTCTTGCAAATTGTGGTAGCTCGCCGAGAAGCAAAATTTGTGTAACACTGAATACATTTAGTTGTTTCACAATTCACCATGTGCAAAAAGAAAGCTAGTCATTTACGAATTGTGCAATCAACTTTTTTATTGCAGCTCTTCACTAGGAGAGTGTTCCAATGAATGTCTGTCTTGTATTGTTAGGCGGATGACACGAACAGTTGAAACAGCCTGTGTTGGGCAAATATTTTGTTGAGTTAGGTTGAGAATCTGAGAATGCTCGTGGCGTCTTCGGTCTCGTGAATAACAAATAAGTTCTCATGCGTCGACTTTTGGTATGGTATAAAGTAACATGTTGTGTCGGCTGAGCTTCAGTTTCTTAAGCCCCGACTTTCTCTGCATGGTGACAAAGTCTGCCTCTAATAATAAACCTCAATACCTGGACTTGTATACTTCAGCTTTTTATATGTTGCCTGCTAAAAGAACCCCCTCCTCCCCCCCCCCCCCCCCAAAAAAAAAGAAAAAAAAAATGTTGGTGCATTTTTTTTTCTTTGGAGAGTTCATGGTAACCTTATGGTGCCGAAGTTTAGTTTCTGAAGAGCGTTGAAGGACGTTCTTGAGAGAAAAATGTTTTGTGGGCGCTGAAGTAATACCGCTGTGAAAGTGCCTTCTGATGTCGTGAGAAATATTTATGCTATGTTCAGTCACTTTTGTCAAGGGAGCGGTTTCAATATTCTACCAATATTCAGACCTGCTTACTCCTCTCTCTCTCACCCCCCCCCTTTTTTTTTTATTGCCAGAAAAGCGCATTTATTAATTTTCGCGAAGAACGAAAGATCATTACGCGAGCTGGTTAGGGACTGTTGGCACTACTATTTTGGTGGCCTCATTATAAATTTAGTTTAGAACAATAGTGCAGTCGTCTTAGCAAATCAGGTGCTTCTTTTTGGAACACATGAACTAGTTATTTGGAAATGTCAAATTTACATGATAAAATACCTAAGGGCGGTTGTTTATTAGGTTCGACAAGTTGGCTTAGGCTACTAAAGAGCCGGCTATGCTTTTCACACAGTCTCTTGTTTTCACATTGTTATACAAAAACGGGAATAATATCAGCACACTTGCGACTGGCGAAACAAAATGTAGCCAAAACGATAAAGCAGACCTATAGCACATCACAAACTTAGATAGATACCAAGAAAACTTCAAAACTACACATATTAGACAAACTGTATAGTCATTGCATGACCACTGACAAGCATGAGCAGACTGCAATCATGCATGAATCCTTGAGTTGACACTAAATTGAGAAAATGAAAGTAATGGGCGAAACTTATCCTGCCATTAGAATTACATTATTACAACACCATACCGGTTGATGATGATGATGATGATGATTATTATTATTATCCGCAAAACAGCAAGCATCTTTTTTCTTATTTAGTAGATTCTGTACCATTACGTGAGATCAAGGTCCGTGAGATCAATGATCTTGGCGTACTTTTTGATACAACCTTACACTTTTCAGCTCAAACTAAACGCGTTGCAATGCGGGGTATGCGCACTCTTGGCTATGTTTGCAGACTATCGAGAGAATTCAATTCTCCTACACCGTTCCGCAAGTTGTACACAACTTGGAGCCCTCCATGCAGTTGTGACCTACATCACCGAAGAGCCGGCACATAAATCAATGATCTTGGCGTACTTTTTCATACAACCTTACACTTTTCAGCTCAAACTAAACGCGTTGCAATGCGGGGTATGCGCACTCTTGGCTATGTTTGCACACTATCGAGAGAATTCAATTCTCCTACAGCGTTCCGCAAGTTGTACACAACTTGGAGCCCTCCATGCAGTTGTGACCTACATCACCGAAGAGCCGGCACATAAATGGGTCATATTCTATGACTCTAAGGCAGCCCTTCACAGTATCAAGTCAGCATTACATCACAGAACTTACGAGCGGATGATATCCGACATTAGAGAAGTACATCACCATGCTCTGGAAACAGGGCAGAGCATAGTCTTCCAGTGGATTCCTGCTCACTGTGGCATCATCGGCAACGAGATTGCTGACAGGGCTGCCCGATCTGCCCACAAAGACACCCAGACGCGTACAATACCTTTGGCAAGGACGGACACTGCTAGGGAACTTCGTCTGCTTGCATGCAAAAAGTCACAAGCTTTATGGAGTTCAAGTGCCTTCAATTGCCGATTGTATAGGTTGGACCCCTTGCTACGGCTACAACTGCCATCTAGCCTTTCCCGCGGCGAAGCAACCTTGCTGTGCCGCTTGTGGCTAGGAGTGGCGTTCACGAACGCTTACTCACATCGTATGGGAATGGCCGAGAGCCCGATGTGCGACTCCTGTATGTGCGAGGAAACCATCGAGCACCTATTGTGTACCTGTCCTCGCTACGACGTACAATTCTTCTCTCTCAGGACAACTTCAAACCGGCTGGACTCGAGACCGTTCTCTGAGTCAAAGATACCCGGACCATGGCTACATCTGTCATTGGCACAAAAAGCGTTGCGTGCATTAGTACAGTATTTGAAGTGCACCGGTTTAAGAGACCGCCTATAGTGTCCCTGTACATCGTCCCACGTGTACTCAGTGCTCATTCTCTCCCTATTTTTCTCTTTCTATTCCCACGTTTCCTTACCTCTAGTGCAGGGTAGCAAACCGGACGCTCTTCTGGTTGACCTCCCTGCCTTTCCTCTCCTTGCTCTCTCTCTGTACACACCAATCTGTCTTCCTCAACTCGAATACGCGTCGGTCGTCTGGAACGGCATTTCTAGATCCAACAGTGGAATTATAGATCGGGTCTGGAAAAGTTCCTAAGCATATATCATCACCGCTTTGCTAACACGGACGCTGTGCCTTGCTCTAGCACTGTCGGGTTATTGTCATTGCCCTTACTTCACTGCTGGCGTAATCGCGCTGACCTTCTGTTCATTTTCAAACTCCTTCACGGTATCCTCACGTGCCCCGAACTCCTCAGTTGTATCATGTTTCGTATTCCGTGCAAGATCACCAGAGAACACAGACCTTTCCATGTTGCTGCCTGTCACCACCAACACTCAACCGCGCACAGAATACAGTCTTTATAAGGCCCACTTTCATGACCTTGATATTTTTCACATCTCGCTGTCATTGTTCTGTTCTCAGCTTTCCGTTGTTGTGTCTCAGTTTCACATATTGTTCAACGTCCCTTTTCCCCCTTTTTCTTATCTATGCATTTTGCGCCTTGTTCTATGAAACTCTTCTTTTCAAGATTGTTATTTTTTATTCATTTTGTACTGATATTCGCCCACTGTATTTTTTTTCTTCTTGTGCTATGTATGCGTGCGCCAGCACTTAGACCTCATGGTTGTTCCTGGGGACGATAAATAAATGATTGATTGATTATTTGATTTGAAAATATATATATATATATATATATATATATATATATATATATATATATATATATATATATATATATATATACTTGGCAGAAAAGAGAAAGCGAGGAGCAGGCTGGCAACTGCCACCGGAAGGGGCACCACGCCTGCCTACTCTTCAGAAAGGAGGAGACAGAAATATAGAAATTGAAAACAGGAAGAAGGGGAGAAAAGAGGAAAGAAAGAGCAATATTACAGATGTCAAAGAATAAAGCAGAACACACACAGTACAGGCTACGCACAGTAGGTCACGCCACTAAAGAATGTTAAGAAAGAAGAAATAGTGTTTGAGGTCTTGTCATTTGAAAATGGAAGTAAGCTACAAACGTGAACCTAGGATACCTTTTCGGCGCCTTGACCACACAGGGTCTCGCCAATTCTGTATACCGCTGCGACGACGCCTACGACGAACTGGTGAGCCTAACGTCCCTTGACGGACCAAGCTGCTCCCTGTCAACCACAAAATTACCCGATGCCTTGATGCTACGCTACTCAAGTCATGCTTTCAACTCGTATTGTGACCTGCACAGTACACTGACCGGCTCTTCAGGGACCCCAAACGCACGCCGACCACGACACCTCTGAACGCTCACTCGCCTCTCGCTCCCCCAACCCCCTCTGACGTTTTTTCTTTTTCTTTTCTTTTTTTTAATTTCGCTTTTTTTTCTTTTTTTTTCTTCTTTCTTCTTTTTTTTTTTTTGCCGCTTTCTCGCTCTCCCGCTCTTGTCCCCTCGTCTTAGAAACCGCGCCTAGCAGTCAAGCGCCAGCGCTCATTTTCTTTTCAGTATCTCCCTTTACAGCCAGCCACAGCCGACATCGACGTGACGTCACTCCACCAACCCTTTAAAACTAACCCGCCGAGGATGACGAGGCCGCCTTTGACGAAGATAGGTCCTCCTATCGAAACGTTGGCCAGCCTTTCTGAGGCACCTTATCCCTGTTTATAATCCTTATTCCTCGTGAACCTAAGTTAGTTACTTCTAGAAAAGTAAGGAGGGCGCAATAAGCCTGACCGCGCCGAGTCGCACAACCACTAGTGGGTACAAACATTCGTCGAATGGCGTACACCGCAGGCCAAGGCGATGATAGTCTCTCACTAAAACTGCTCAATAATTTCACTAAGGCCCAAACACCTTTATTTCTTTCCTTTTTCAGATGAGGAAGCTTTCAGGTGCACAAGGTTTCAGACATTGCAAAAAAAATAATGACAGGATTAAAAGTCGGAAACGTTTATCGTTCGGTTGGTAAAAGCTTTGAGGCACACACGCGTAACTATTAAAGTGCAGTTTGTGTCACATTTGTAGCATAATAAATTCATACACGACAGGTTCTTGGTACTTTGCACGTGGGGAACATTATGCAAAGATTTTAACACTGATATTGTTGTAACTGAACTATTCTCATGTTTCAGACTATAAATTTCTAGCAAGATGCCATTACAAGCATATAAAGAGATCACGAAGGCCAAACTGAACTAGCAAAATCAGGATAACAGAAAGATTCGAAGACTCGTTTGACATTTTATGGGAGGCTTGTCAAGTGTGCTGTCATCAAGGATTATACGGATCTCGGTATTGTCCACATGCACAACTCCGTACTACAGTACACAACTCCGAAGTCTTGATTACACTTGTGTGTTCCGCTCGTTCCAACATTTGAGTCCGACCTCTCGTCTCGATATTACTGCTTGCGTTTAACATGATGCTCGTTGGAGTCCGAATGATAGCTAGAGGTTCGAGAGGCCGCCAATTGATTCAAGACAATCAAACGAGAAATCGAGCGCTTGACGTCGCGTTGATTGAGAGTCTCAGGGTCGCAAATGTGGC
>NC_051161.1:122645038-122675038 GCF_013339745.2 Dermacentor silvarum
TAGAGAGAATAAACTTATACAAAAGAGCACGCAAGCATAGGTAGCTTTTTCGCAGTGCAGTGGGTGTGCCCCTCAGTCGAGGAGTCCAGCTACCTTAGCTGCCTTTCTCCCTCGGTTGACCAGGTTGAGCTGGTCCATCGTGAGTGTAACTATTTGGTTGTCTATGATCTGAGTACCATAATATGATCGGAGTACCATTTGAGTACACAAAGCGCCCGTTAGGGCATTAAACAGGGGGGGGGGGGATGGAAAAGGTCAAGAGTAAGTGGAATGTGTACTATGTAAATATTTTAGGAAGACATTCGATACAATAAAAAAAATATATAAACGTGAAACAGAAACAAAGAAAACCAGAAAAGAGAACTGGAAAATGAATTTCATTCGATACAATAAAAATTATCTAAACATCAAACAGAAACAAAGAAAAGCTGAACAAAACTGAAAAAATAATAGATAAACATTACAATGACGTTTCACTCCGTGAACGCGGGTGACTCCCAAGCGTATCCAAGCTATAGCGCACACTAAGCTATCGGCCCTTTGTGCGCCGAGACGCCTAGACTACACGCATCGCAGACAGCTTTCAAGATAGGCCTCGCGCGGCTGCGCAATACGCAGAAGCCGCCGGAGAAGAACCCCTCCCGTCCCCCCCCCCCCCCCCCCCCCCCCCCCCCCCCCCCCCCCCCCGGTGGGAAGAGAGCGCGCTTCCTCCCCGCTTCCCTCCCTTGCGCGATCGAGATGGAGACGCCATCGTCGGCTTACCGTCGCACGCTTTCACTCGCACCAAATTAAAAAAAATATTGCTCGTCAGGTAGACTGCTCCCTGCCTGATAGTGAGATTATATTTGGATCATCAAAACAGTGATACGTTTATTTAGGAATAGCATCGATCCCTTAACAGCAGCCACAGTTGTGCCTACAAGTCCAGCAGGTGACAGTGGTCTGCCTTTTCCCGTCCTTAGGCGCACCCTTCCTCACATATTGTCCTCAATGAAGAGAGATCCAAAAGAATGAAATAAATAAGGGGCAGCGTAACCTCAAGTCTCGGAAGCCAACGTTGCGCTGGGCGCCGCCATGCTGGCGGAAGTGGCCTGCGGCGAGAGCCAATAGGCGTGCAGCTCTGCGCCCCCCTTCTGCGTGGGATATTGTCACGTGGTAGTGACGCTGAAGTAAACAGTCGTAAAACTGTGTATGACGAAACTGATTCTTTATTGGGCGAACCTGTGCCCACAAAAGCAAGCTACACTCAAAGCACAACGAAAGCGGGGAACACAGTCGGCGGTCGTCGAAAATCTGCTCTGCGGTGAAACGCGCCGGCTTTTATACATGAGTCATCAAATGTTCCTGATTAATCCCTGGCACCCGCAGTGTCTTCCAGAAAGTTCTCGACAATTCGCGTCGGTCATACAATCAGATAACATAAGCGTCGGTGAAAACAGGCAACGGAAAGAAGCATCGATAACATTCTAGAAACTTCCGATACAGGCGCGTCCTGCGCCAAGCGATAACGTTTAACATCTGTTAGCCGGTGGAAAGCGGCCACCGGTGAAAGATAAACATGTATACGTGTCAATATGTTTTCTGTATACGTAACCTGGTACGTTGATTCCGCACACAGAACCCGTAGCAACTGCCAGAGGAGGTCCACCCAGCGCGCCTTCACCTACCCTCCTCCTCCGCGACGCTTCGCCTCTTTTCTCCTTCCCCGCTTCGCTCAACGCCTTCGAGACTTTCCTCTAAATCGCGTTGCTTTGCCGCGCGCTCTTCGCGCTCCTTCGTACTTTCCCTGGCGCGTGATTCTCTTCTCCCTCTCCAGGTGCCTTCCTCCTCCGAATCTTGCTTGCTTCGCGGCTTTTAACATACCTTTGCCGATTTCACAGGCGGGTGATGTGCGCTCGTGCGTAAAAACGGAGTTTCTACAATATCTGGTAGCGTGAAAAACACAACCGAACTCAAAACGTGATGGAGATGACCAGTTCCCATCAGAAGATGTTTAACAGTATACAATCGAATAAAATAGGCAAACAACCTACAGAAATATCAGATGAAACGGAAAAAAAAATTGTATACAATACTAAGCACATGAAAACACTGTTAAAGTAAATATTCAACCATATGTGGGTAATGACACGTTCATACACTCTAAGAAGGTTAGCAGTGCGGCGTTTAAGGGTGATTCCGTAAGCGAAACAATGATTGAAGGTAACGAGTTCCATTCGGTAATAAATAAAGCTTGAGGCGAATTTTGATACGCGTGAGTCCTGGCAAATATAGGTTTTACTTTATGAACATGGTACGCGCGGGTCGACATGTAAGGAGCGGGAAGGATATGGGCGAATGGAATGTTGCTATGGTAAAGACTATGGAAGAACGACAACCATGTTCAATTCCTGCGCATATCAATAGAAGAAAGACTGAGTCATTTGTTTAAGGCGGACGCACTTTGTTAGCGAGAGTATGAAGATAAGATGAATCGCGCAGCTTTATTTTGGATTGATTCGAGTAGGTTCGAGAGATTAGAGTGAGGGGGATACCAAATTTTGGGCGCATATTGTAAAGAGGGCCTAATAAGATAACTGTTTGCGTGAACTCTCATATCTGTGTTCCCAAGGTGTAAGCGCCGTTTGAGATAACCAAGGTTTTTACATGCTTAATGTGTTCAATGTGGGCATTATAGCTTAAATTGGAGGTAAAGAGAACACCCAAGTACTTGATTGAAGATGCTGAGTCGATAGGAATACCGCGTATTTTATACATGTCAGAGGTAAGTGGAGTAATAGAAGTGAATATTACGTGTTTATTTTTTGCTATGTTAACTTCAACTTACCATGTGTCTCACGATTCAGTTAGTTCTGTTAAATCGGACTGCAGCACAGTGAAGTCGCCAGGGCAGCTTATTTCATTATACAGGACGCAGTCATCTGCGAAGAGTCGTATTTGTGAATTGACATTAGCTGCGATGTCATTGATGTAAATTAAGAATAGCAGTGGACGGAGGACGTACCCTTGATGAACTCCCAAAGAGACGTTAGTGCGGTTAGAAAAGCAGTTGTTTAAATTGATTACTTGAAATCTGTTCGTTATGAACTCCTCGATCCACCGCGTCGTGGTATAGTCAAGCTGTAGCTTTGTAACTTCTAACGAATGTCGGCAGCGTAATGATAAAATAATAAAATGTTTTTCCGATAGATATGCTTTGCTATGTAATGCAGTGTTACGATTCACTTTGAGCGACCATGCCCAGAACGAGTGCTAACGCATGGGAAACGGCGTGCCTAACAATCGCGCTCGTCAGCATGAACAGACGTGTCCATCGCGTGTGTCCGAGGAATGTGCGAAACCTGCCGTGCCGCCTTGCGACCAGCTCACGGCCGCTCGGGCCAACTCAGCCCCGCTTGGAGACCGTCACCACGCTACGACCACCAACCCCCGCTACGGCAACCAACCCTCACTGCTGTCATCCACCCTCACTACTTCGTCTTGTCGGCCCTGACGTGCCCTAACAAGGCCCTCAGCGGTGGGGGTACGAGAGAGGGAGAATTACCGGATGGTGGAGGGTATAAGAAAGCCAGAAAGCAGTCACGTGGAGAACACTTTTGCTTTGCCCTAGCGTGCAGCAGCATGCAAGCTGAACGTGTCTTGTATGTTTTTTTTTGAGCATACTACTCACCCGTAACTGTGTATTAAACTTGTGATATAATTTTTACGTCACCTCGTCTTCCCTGTCGGACCCTCTCCGATGGTCAACCTGGTTAGAGCTCCAAGCAGACGCTGTTGAAGGTTTACCAAACCCCGGCTTGTAGCAACTGGATGGCCAGCGGTGAGATATAGATCTACGAGCCTCGTCTACGAAGTCGCAATTCTGAATGCCGCGTTTGCGATATTGTATGCCGGATTCTTGGCAGCAAGGTGATGAGTCACGGTGGGACTTTCTCTGCTAAGTTTTGCCAGGTTTTGTTGAAGTGTTAGAACGGAACGGGTAATTCGAGCTATTGTTGTCGCCTAGTTAGGCTGCGGCATGATAGTTGATAGTCATGGTTGTTTTCATGACTGAAAACAGCCATGAATTTGAAGTCGTTGCGTAAGCGGGAGTTGTTGGAGCTAGCGAAGGAGCTGCGTCTGGATGTCACTGACACACTCCGAAAACCGGAGTTGATTGATGCTATTCTTGCTCTAGAGGCTGAGGATGATAAGCTTACGGAATGCCTAGAGATCATTAGAAAGCGAGAGACTGCAAAAAGTCAGGCAGAAGAGCGTGAAGAACGGGAACGTAAAGAACAGAAAGAAAGGGAACATGCAATAGAAATGAAGGGACTCGCGATTGAAATGGAACGAGCTCGAGCAGCAGGGCAGATGATTGATGGAAACAGTGCAGAAGAGCGCGTATCATTAAAGATGACCGAGCTAATGCGGCCTTATAAGCTCGGAGAGGACATTGGTTTGATCCTAGTGAACTTCGACAGGACGGGCGAGAAGCAAGGGTTCTCCCGCGAATCGTGGCCACAGCGACTGCTCACACTGTTACTAGGCGAGGCAACGGACGTAATGGCTGGCTTAACCAGAGAGGAAGCTGGGGATTATGATAAGGTAAAATCCAGTTTGCTGATGAAGAATAGGCTGTCAGCGGAAGCGTTCCGGCAGAAGTTCCGCGAAGTGGAAGAGGCTAAGGATGAGTCCTATACAAAGTTTGCATATAATCTTATGTCAAACATATATCGGAATGGCTCAAGGAACAAAAAGCCTATGGTGATCACGCGAAGGTTGTTCAGTGCTTTGTACTTGAACAATTTTATAACCGGTTACTTGAGAACGTGAGGTACTCGATTCAAGATAGGCCAGAAGTTAGCACGGTCTCCAGAGCCGCTGAACTAGCCGAGGAATTTGTGACGCGTCGGGCTCGCGAAGTCAGGGACGGTCGAAAAGGCGATCTCCATTTCAGGTTCGGCAGGCCGAAGGTAGAGCCCGAAAAGAGAATTAGTGTAATGGAGGGTACCTCAAAATCTAGTACTTCCGGTCGGAAGGGACCCCTGGAGTTAAAGCAAAGCAGCAAAGAAATTGGAAGCGAGGAAAGCCTTTTTTTTGCCACAACTGTCACAAACCAGGCCACATTGCTGCGCAATGTGACTAGGCAAAGGCAGTGTTTTTATCGGTTGGTTGCAATGACGAGAACATGAAGCTGCTCGAACCGTATATGCGCGACCTTGAGGTAAACGGGAAACCATGTCCCATACTGCGCGACTCCGCGGCTACCATGGACGTAGTTCACAGCTCTTATGTGGAAGCGGAGATGTTCACGGGTGAATGCGCCTGGATAAAGCATCTCAGGCACCTAGACTCTGACCGGAACGTTGAGCTACGTTGGGGAACACCCCCTGTGTTTCGTGTTCAAGAGGGCTGCGCGACAAGCGACGACGACTGCGAGCACCGACCGGCGTCATCCCTCTGGCCAGCGGATGCCGTCTCCTGCATATCGGGATCTCCTTCGGCGGCGGGGCAGTCTGTTACGATTCACTTTGAGCGGCCACGCCCAGAACAAGTGCAAACCCATGGGAAACGGCGTTCCTGACGATCTCGCTCGTCGACATCAACAGACGTGTCCGTCGCGTCGGTCCGAGGAATGTGCGAAACCTGCCATGCCGCCTTGCGACCAGCTCACCCCCGCTTAGGGCAACTCACCCCCGCTGAGGGCGTTGACCCGGCTACGACCACCAAACCCCGCTACGGCAACCAACCCTCACTGCTGTCACCTATCCTCACTACTTCGTCTGGTTTATTTCCCTGACGTGTCCTAACAAGGCCCTCTGCAGTGGGAGCACGAGAGAAGGAGAATGCCGGGGTGATGGACGGTATACGAAAGCCAGCAAGCTGCCACGTGGAGAACACTTTTGCTTTGCCCTAGCGTGCAGGAGCATGCACGCTGAACGTTTCTTGTGTGTTTTATTTGGAGCACGCTGCTCACCCGTAACTATGTATTAACTTTGTGTTATTTGCTTTTACGTAGCCTCGTCTTCCCGGCCGGACCCTCTCCGATGTTCAACCTGGTCCGAGCTCCAAGCTGACGCTACTGAAGGTTTACCAAACCCCGGCCCGTAACAGCAGCCATATGAAAGTTTCTCCTACGATTTTATTTATTCTTCTTCATTGCACGAATAATTATGTCATAAAAATAAGTTCAATTTTTCATTGATAAATCTTTATTAGCAAAAGAGTTGTGTTTGTTGGAATATGAAAGAACTACGAAAAAGCGTACTGAGAAAATCAACAAAAAATGTCACAGTTTCGCCCTAAGGGCGAAGCAATGAATGCGATAGCAACACAGCAATGTCATACGAAGTAAGGTGAGCGGCTTTGGTAGCAATATGAATTGTAGTAAACATGAGCTGATTAAGTAAGCAGATGTGCTGCGGCCTAAGTAGACCGACATGAAGAGAGACTCGATTACCAAGACAAGGCGCGTGTGAAACGGTGGTGTTGATGAGAAGCGCTTCCCGTGGGCAGCGCGTGCGAAGGGACACACCTGTAGCGCTGCACTGCCGATCTGGGCAGCATCGCATGTGTAGCGTGCGTTGGAAAATGTGGCCCGACTATTACTAACTGAATGAACAAGCGTGGTGTGAGCGCGCACAAACATGAATAGATCCCACTGAATGACTGCAGACAACGACTGTCAAAACGCTGGCAGCAAGCGCATACGCCGCAACGGGCGAGGTACGTGCGGTCTATCGCGTCAACGGAAACTGAGCGGTGAATGCAGAGCGCATACCGTGTGGAGATAAGAGACGGTGCGGGCGAGCGACGAGCGCGGCTGTTGGCAGAGTAGAATTGCCCCCCCCCCCCCCTCCCGCTCCCTCCAGCGCTGGCTTCCCACTTCTTTGCTTGCCCGTGGGAGATTGAGTGCGTTCGCTCTCCGTGATAGCACGCGCCCCCGCACGCTTCCGCTCGGGCATACGGCGCGCGGCGAAGATTTTATCTATACGGAACCTCACGGCGACGGCGACGCCGACGGCAGAAATCCGGTTGAAGTGTCCATATAATTGCTATCGCAATAGAAAAACAGTGTGCGGGGAGCCTAGCAAGAAAACGAAACGACCATGAGAACATCAAGACGTAGGCGTTGTTTCATGAACTACATGACACGCATGTCATGACATTCATGTCACGAGTCGTCAGGAGTCCCTTTAACTACGCGTATAAGAGACCTTAAGGCGAAAGCCTCAGTCTAGCAACAAAATTCTAGAATTTTTTTTGCTACGCATGTAACCGATACTTGAATTTCAGTTTTACGGAGATCGCGTGTGATCGCACGTTTCGGCTATATCTTTCCGAAGAGACAGCACCGGAACATAATTACTGTTGTAAAATGTATTTTATTAAATCACACATCTAATTAGGCAAAGCACAAAAGTTGACTTTCTTAAAAAAATGTGTTTTCAATTCGGCGCTATGCCTTGAAGGGACTGTCTGCCATTTTCCACGCACATCTTAATTCATTTTGCAGCGCAACAGAATGCCCTCCAATCGAAGTGTCTAAAAGTGCGTGTTTTTTTTTTGGAGTGGGGGGGGGGGTGGCTATCCAGAAGTAAGACCACTGTTGTCTGCTGACTGTGGCTTGGAGTATGGGCGGCGTTGGCACGCCTCGATGACCAGCCGTTTTCTGAGCAGACGATCTTAACGGCCGATGCGGTCGTCACACCAGAATGCCACGAAGGCGCTACTGAAGTTCCTACGGTCAAGCGACCTGTTTGAACGGAGGACTCCTGCGTTCCTTTGTGTTTTATTGCGATAGCAATTATATGGACACTTCAACTGGATTTCTGCCGTCGCCGTCGCCGTGAGGTTCCGTATAGATAAAATCTTCGCCGTGCGCCGTATGCCCGAGCGGAAGCGTGCGGGGACGCACGCTATCACGGAGAGCGAACGCACTTAATCTCGCACGCGCAAGCAAGGAAGCGGGAAGCGAGCGCCGGATGGAGCGGGGGGGGGGGGGGGGGGGCGCACTTCTACTCTGCCAACAACCGCGCTCGTCGCTGGCCCGCACCGTCTCTTATCTCCACACGGCTCTGAGCTTTGTATGCGCTGTGCATTCGCCGCTCAGTTTCCGTTGAAGCGATAGACCGCACATACCTTCGTCCGCTGCGGCGTATGCGCTTGCTGCCAGCGTTTTGACAGTCGTTGTCTGCAGTCATTCAGTGTGATCTCTTCATGTTTGTTTGTGCGCGCTCACACCACGCTTGTTCATTCAGTTAGTAATAGTCGGTCCACATTTTCCAACGCACGCTACACATGCAATGCTGCCCGGATCGGCAGTGCAGCGCTACAGGTGTGTCCCTTCGCACGCGTTGCCCACGGGAAGCGCTTCTCATCAACACCACCGTTTCACACGCGCCTTCTCGTGGTCATCGAGTCTCTCTTCATGTCGGTCTACTTACGCCGCAACACACCTGCTTACTTAATCAGCTCATGTTTACTACAATTCATATTGCTACCAAAGCCACTCACCTTACTTCGTATGACATTGCTGTGTTGCTATCGCATTCATTGCTTCGCCCTTAGGGTGAAACTGTGACATTTTTTCTTTTGTCTTTTTCACCTCCCCTATTCTTCTATGTGTGTGCATTTTTTATTGATCTTTCTGTCTCCCCTTACGTAACCCTTCCGGAGAGAAGGGTAGCAAACTGGATATCTATATTCCGGTTAACCTCCCTTCCTTTCGCATTTCATTTATCTTTCTCTCTTTTTGACAACGCGTACAAATATTTAAAACAGATATTTTATCTGCGTAGTCTCTTCTTAAAATTATGTACGGACGCCCGCAGTACTGATTACTGAACGCGATAGCATCGCCGTGCTGGTAAAAGTAAAGAAGGAAGACTGGAGAAGGAAAGGCAGGGAGGTTAACCAGTTCAGCGCAACCGGTTTGCTACCCTACACATGGGAGCGGGATGAGGGAGAATGAAAGATGGGGAGGAGAGAGAGAGCACACAGCACAGCACACACATCCTCAGTCACAGTCCGTCACTTTTGCGTGGTACGTGACATCACTGTCACAGGCGCTTGCCCAAGCCCGTTTCTTTTAAAAACCTAAGTAGTCCCTTCGTCGCCTTCAGCTGCGATGTCTTCTGTCGACGACATGCGAGAATCAATTCAACTGACATTGGTCTGTTGTCAAGGTGCGCTAGAACGGACGCCAGGGACTGTCTCTGAACATTATATTCAGGACAGTCGCATAGAATGTGTTCAAGCGTCTCCTCGCAAAGACAGGCATTCCAAAGAGCGTTGTCGGCCATTCCAGTCAGAAATGAATAAGATTTAGTGAATGCCACCCTTAGCCAGAAGCGATAAAGCATAGTGGCCTCTCTTCGGCGGAGTCCAGTTGGCATACAGCGATGCATCAAAGAGGGCAGGTGGTATTGACGATTGCTCCGGTTGGTCTGGTGAAAGTGAGAAATCGTAAGTGCGTAGGTATTCCGCAGGAATGGTTGGTTAGTGTCAAATACGCAAATAATGACAATAATGGCCATCATCATCACGTAATTGCTTGCATAAGTCATTAGGTTCGTTTTTCTTGGTAATCTATATTATCACGTGTTGCCTACAGGCGCAGTCTTTGTAGTCCGTGACTTTTTGTAGGCACTGCTGACGAAATCCAAGCCTGATGTGCAATGATCTATAACAGGCATATTGTGGTAATGGATGCCTACACTGGTGTTGTTGGGCACGCCTTAAAAGGGCAAAGCATTTTCTACAACCTGTATAAGACGGCGACCCTAACACGACTCCCGCAACTCGCTCGCACTTTTGTGCATCACTATGTCAAGACGGCACACCTAAAAACCCACTGACGCACTGCTCTGTCTGCACGAATGCACCGCCAGTTTTCAACAAGCGCCAATGGAAATAAACAAAGAAATTACCCTGTGACGCAAAGGAAGAGTTAGCTGAAGCACATAATATAGAATTTTAAGCAATACGTCAATATATCAAAGGAAAACACTCCTGCGCGGGTTTTAGGTCACGTGATGGTACACACTTTAGTTTTACGCTGTTTCACGGTCGAGCGACGTCACAAGTAATTTTTGGGCCACTTTTCGAGCCAAATTAAATATATAATTCCTCTTTATGGACTAAAACCATGCTCGTTTCCGTCAATGAGGCACAGAATCTTCTAACTCCTACCACAATCCAAAGACATGTTCTGAGTGGTAGACAGTTCCTTGACGCATAATTTATGCGTCATATATTAACATTAAGCACTTGTCATGTTTATAGTTTTGTTCTCCAGCTCCGTGCGACAGATTTTAACGGAGCACCTATCCTATCTTCCCGTATCTGTGTTGAGGGATAAAACTTGGTGGTTTGCGTCCAAAAGCTGTGCACTAATCGATAAGGGATGACGTAAAGGAAAACTTCGCATTTATTTCCACCATTCAGAATATTGACACGTGTGCTTGTTTCTTTTTTGGATGACCGCTTTTGACCGGCTAACAAATGCTAAACATTATCACTCGCGCAGGACGCGCCTGCCTGTATCGGAAGTTTCTCGAATGTTATCGATGGATCTATCCGTTGCTGTCACCGATCATTGTGTAATCTAATTGCATGCGCGACGCGAATTGTATAGTACTTTCTGGAAGACACGCGGGCACCAGCGATTACTCTGAAACCTTCGATACCTCATGTATAAAAGCCAACGCGCCTGACCCGCTGATCACATTTTCGACAATCGCCGACAGTGTTCGCCGCTATCGTTGTGCTTTGAGTGTCACTTTCATTTGTGGGAATAGGTTCGCCCAATAAAAAGTCCGTTTCGTCATTCACAGCTTTGGTACTGTGTTCTTGACCGTTGCTACCACGTGACAATATGATGGTGATGATGATAATGATTGATGACTAAGTGTGGTGGTGACTTCGTTGTGTTGACGACCTCATTCAGAAAGCTGATGAAACATTAGTGTGCCTTCAATGACTCTGTCGTGAAGGGAGAGAGAGAGAGAGAGCAAGGAGAGGAAAGACAGGGAGGTCAACCAGAAGAACGTCCGGTTTGCTACCCTGCACTAGCGGTGAGGGAAAGGGGGAATAGAAAGAGTAAAATAGGGAGAGAATGAGTACTGAGTACACGTGGGACGATGTACAGAGACACTATAGATCATTCATTCATTCATTCATTCATTCATTCATTCATTCATTCATTCATTCATTCATTCATTCATTCATTCATTCATTCATTCATTCATTCATTTTATTGTTTCCGACACAATACAGGTCAGGGGAAGGTACGGCTAAAGGCAGAAGAGACTGCCTGACAATGTGCTGCAGCCGCGCACTTCCCCTCGTGGTAGTAGCGGCGTAGGGTCAAATCACTCTGAGAATGTTTCTTTTGACTTTTATCGGTGCTTATGGGGACGAAAATGAGATCCGCACTGCGCCTAACCTAGACTGGACAGAAACACTTGAACTAATTTTATCCCCTCATGTTTGCAGTAACATTAACTCATGTCATGTGCAGTGCTCAGCAATAGAAACGCAATGCTTAGATCTCACGCCACGTTTTGCGCCCCCGGGGAATGCTAAGTGATTTTGCGCCGCCGGGGAATGCTAAGGGGCCCGAATATAGTCACAACGCATTACAAGGGCACTTGCTTCCATTTGATACAATAATCCATCAGATCGGTGTCCCCGGCGCCCACCGGTGGCTCAAGAAAAGTTTCGTCACCCACGCGCTCCGAGTATCGCGTTTCAATCGCTGAGCACTGTGTAAAAGCATGGTGAGAGCGCGCCCGACTGCAGTGCATTGCGAAAACCCACCAAAGTTGGCGAAAACTACACTACCGCGGTAGTGCTGTGACGACAACAGTGGCCTCTCTGCCATGTACTGAAGTGGCATCAGCACGCTCACTCACTTCGGAGTCATTTGCAGCGAAGCACGCTAATAGCTGTTCATTTTTCATTTCGGTCTCGGACAGCAGGACCTGTATTCACAAAAAGTAAGTACCCTATATTTTATCGTAAGAGGAAATTACATCCAGCCCTGATGCGGGGCATATCATTAGCGGTAGAGGCCGGTCAATGACAAAGAGAACTTAAGAACGAAAAACTTTGTGAAAACGGACCCACAGAACTTCAGGCAACACACAGAAATCTTATGCCCCCCCCCCCCCCCTCCTCTTCCCCCTTTGCTTTGTTTACAGGTTTTCTCGAAAGAAGTAACTGAGGCACTCATTAAGCTCCTCCCGGTTTACATATTTCGTAACGCAGTGTTGCCCGCCCGTGAAGTTGGTTACGAAATAGCTCGGCGCCCAGATGGTGTAATGACCTCTCCCTCCCCCCGCTGTGGAGCCTCAGTAAACAATCAAGTGGCATGCACCAGCTTTGCGCGAGTCTCACGCGGTGGCGCCAGCCGAGGAGGAGGCGATGCTTCCTCGTGCTGACCGGCCCCCCCCCCCCGCCGCACAACTTGAAGGAAGCCCGCGCTGCTCCCGTTAACGTTTTCTTCTCTTTCCTGCTGGCGCGGCCCACACGGCGCGCATGACCCGCGCCGGCACAAGGCGTCGGCCGCCACGCGACTCGCCACGGCAAACCGAGACGACCGCGGATAAGATCGGCGCCCAGTCGCTCGCCTGGTTCCGAGGACGCGGACTTTGCGGGCCGACTCTGCCGAGACACCCGCGAAGAAACGGTCGCCTCGTTCGTGGAGTGCACGTGAGTGTACGTTATCGTGTGCGGAGGCAACGGACTACTCGACACGCAACGTGGGGGACGCAGTGGAACGACGACGTCTGCAGTGCTTCGGATGCGTGTTTTGTGACTCAAGTCTTGCCGAGGGCTTTGGGACTTGTGGACGAGAAACTTCGTCGGGAAGCGCTCACGTGGTTTTTGACGGCGGACACGGTCTGCTCGGCAGGATCTTCAGGCGCGAAGGCACCGGACAAGGCGCGACGACTTGTGCCCTTGGAAGCACAGCGTTCGTCGCTGCTTCCGGCAACCTCTACCGGACAATTAACGTGCTGTGGCGGGGGTCCATTGTACTTCGCATCCGTGGCGACGTGACACGGCCTACTTGAAAGCCTCACAACTCGCCTTCGGAGGGCTCAAGGGGACCGGTGCTCTGGAATCGGGCTCGAGTGGATGATTTTTGCGCGTGATCTCGATGTGGTGACGCGACGTGCTTGCCCTTATTGACGAGACATTCTGTGACGAGTCGCCGATGCTCCAGCAACTGCGGTAAGTCGCCACGAGCCTTAATAAACTAATTTTACTTTTTGTCTTGTTTTCGGCAGTTCTGTGCCAGTTTCTGTTAGAGTGTCCGTTAGACATAACTACCTACGAACTCTTCCATACTGCAAAGTAATAGCGGCGAATATTCCTTTGGCAAAGGTATACTAGCTCTTTTTTTCCCATAGTGTGCCAATGCGTTCGTTTTTGAAGTGGCACACTGTCACCAGAGATCCCTCAACTGGGAACAAGAGATATATAGAGATAGGAAAGCTATTCTGACGGCTGTTTGCTTCCATTTAGTTACACGAAGTTCATAGTATGGCAAGTGCTATAGTAACGCAAAACGTTTGTATGAGTTAGGAGAGATAGTGCACGTCCATCCCAGACGAAAACGGAAGGAAAGGTATAGACACTTGACCGATGTGACAGCGGAGTTGCAGTGACACTCCCGCTAGACCGGATTGGCCTTTGCGCTCCCGATCATTCTTACGTCTTCGTCTGATACGCTGGTTTTATACGCTCAGGCAACGCGCGCCGTATGCGAATGCGAAGGGCTGAAGACACTCCCGGACAAGTATTGGCCTGAAGAGGTGACGTCGTTGGATGACTTTGTCCGGCCACGTGCTAACAACATCACAGAGACACTTAACTCGCTATGAGTTTCCCTTGTGAAGCTTCCATGGCGAGCCGCACTTAGATATAACTCCTTTCGCTTTACACGCTTCACTAAGTAAGCCTCCGAACCTTCATATACATGTATGTTGTTATCTCTGCATTATACGTTTGACGTTGAGACCAGCGGTGTCTCGTTGCCTCGCAGTGCCTGTCCTGAGCTGAATCGGCAGAACAGGTGAGATGGCCGAAGAGGTCACCGCGACAGCTTCGCCGCCGGAACGGGCGAAGATGACCGTCGACGTGGTGGGTCCGGCCTTGGGCTGCGCCTGGCGTGCCTGGCTGGGCGGACTGATGCGGCGCCTGGTGGACGTGCTGGTGGACGCGACCTGCGGCGCCGTGCACGCGTGTCGCCGTGAACCGGGTCGCGGCGCGCTGCCTCCCGTCACCGAGCCGCTGCTCTTGAAGCCCGCCTCAGAACTGGCGCGCCTTATCGCCACCGGGAAGGTGGGTTCGCGAAAGTGACTGTGACATTTTACTTTCTGCCGGTGCTCGTTTTCGTTGGATTGAGACGCGCCTACAGTGTGTGTCTTTTTTTAATCTTTAGCAGAAAAATGCTAAAATTGCCCGTAGCATGTAGCAAAAATGTACTCATTGAGCGGCACCACTCAAAGAGGCGGACAAAACAAGTAAAAAGATGAAGACATTGGCTAAATAGATAAAGTCGCTAGTCAGATTTTCAGCTAGTTACTTTAGGACACAAATTGCAATTTACGAATTGAAGCCAGGGATTTCACAAGGTACGTCCATTTGGAACGAATTTTAAGACAAGCACCATTCTAGAGATACGCGCGGGGATACTTGCGGTAAATGTGCACCGTTGTTACACTTTTTTTTTAATTTTTTAAACAAAACGTCTTTTTTATGCAGAGAAGCTCAAAAATGACTGCAACACCAATGGATATCATCGCACACTTTGGGAACGCATATATCGACTGTCATGCTTATAATTAGTTCCAACTGGATATGATTTATGAATCCACCGGCTACAATTCGTAAATTGCAATATATGCCGCAAAGTGTTTGGTTAAAACCTTTATTAGCAGCAATTATTGCAATTGCCGATTATGCATTTTGGTTTCTCGTAGAAGATTAGTCCGTGTTCTTGAGTAATCAAGTTCAAGAAGTTAAGTTGTGACCCATATTGCACGGGCAATTTTTTAAAATTCAATCGACGAAGCCTTATAAAGTAAAGTATGCGGGTTTGATTGGACTGCTCAATAATCAGGTGTGGTCAATAATCTAACATTCTCGAATATACGTTCGCACGAGTTACAATAGAATGTACGGTGATGCGTGTAAAGATAGGTTACGCATTTACCTCGTATGATTAGATTCGAAGATCAACAAACGTTCCCGCTGCTTTCGCTGTGATTATAGGGTAGTTTATCTCTGTGGTCGCAAGTTCGGCCAAACAAGATCGTCACTCGGTCACTCTGAATCACGAAATAGCAGCGCAAATACGTTTGGGACGATAACTCGAACGACTTGTGCACATCACGCAGTGTATGTGTTTATTGACGTTCGTCCCCTCCTTTCTGGTGCTTGCTTGTGATTCAATAATTAGCCAATCAGAATAATATAGCGGACGTATTCACCCACCCTCAATTTCTGAAGGGCAGGAAGAGCCGTGAATTTGCTTGTATTCCCGCGTTACATATCGGCGTGTTCGGGACGCGCTGTGATATCGCCTCACCCGTTGTCCAGTGGCACGTTGTCAAGCACTCAAGTCTTATTCACTCAAACAGTTAACTCAGTAATAAATAAGCATTCATTACTATTTAACTTTCTTGTGAAAGAAACTCATTGGAGAATGGCACGTGGCCAGTGACACTTACCTAGTGGCTCAAATTGGTCCAATGGTTGCCTTGGAAACCTGCTCGCACAGCAGAGCATGTCCATGCTGTACCCGTTTGCACACGGCCTACCCAGAATGCTAATGCCAAGTTTGCGGGAAAACAGTTAAAGGCACAGACAGATAGTTCCCTACAGTGCGTGAACGTCCTGGAGAATGCTAATCGAATCAATACCGCGAAACAAAAACTGCAGGCATTCGCAGTTGACACGCGATTTCTAAGTGCATGGTCCATGTAATCAACACCGATTGTTCTGCGAAGTGCTACGGCTACAACATACACATGTATGTGGGACTGAACTGCTATCGTGACGTTCTCTATCTGCCTTCAGTCTGATCCAGTAAGCACTGATAGTTATTTTACAAAGCCGCAGTAGCGTTCTATTTTCAACCGAGCCACACTCACACACTGCTTGTCTGTCGAAACGTGACGCCCGTTCGTTTATGCTCTTAGCACGTGACTGCATGGCATGCAGCTTCGGAAATGACGTTTGCTAAACGTGCGTGTGACGCCGTGCTAGAACGACACACAGATTTGTTTCTTTACGAATAATGGATATTTCTAACGAACCGCATCTTTAGCGCAACATCTTAGTAGCGTGTGCCAGAAATGTGGTGATGTATGGGCGTGGCGCCACCAGCTCTTCCCCATCGTCTGTATTTTGTCAAGATGATGGGTACCTCCGTTATCTCGAGTTGCAGAGTCAAAATTGGGGCGGTGCGTGCTAGAGTTACTGTATGCGCTCCCTACGGGAGCAGAGCTGCGCATAGGTCCGCCATCTTGCTCGCCGAGGCATCCGTGTTAAGGAGAGAAGCCACTCCTCTTGAGTACAGGATATAGTGCGGCTCAGCTGCCGAGTGTGCTTGCTCCTTCATTCCGCGAAGGCCAGGTGGCGCGGCGGGCGGCAGCGCACAGAGGCTCGCGACGACGGTGGCGCCGCGGGCAGCAGTGCAGGCCATAGAAACTCTATGGTGCAAGCGCACCCGAGAAGTTGGCTTTCCCTCACAAGGATGCTTTTTGCTCATGTGACCAGATTTGGCGAATAGGGGCGCGAGCGGCGAGTTCCATCAGATGCGCAACTCTGCTCCCCAAGGGGAGCATATACAGTAACTCTTGTGCGTGCAAGAATTCAGCGGCCCCTGTGGCCACTGTCGCTAGACTCCTTCATAAATACCGAGGCACTTCTAAGGAATGTGACTTCATTAAGAGGAAGCTTGCTCGGTGGGTCCTATCTAAATACATGGTAACTAAGAAATCGGTGTCCTTGCCAACCAAAGGCTCCGATTTTGATGAGGTTTGTTGCATTTAAATGATGTAAAATCTAGTGACGGAAGCGCTTTCTGGATTACGCCGAAGATTGTTAAAATAAAAATTGTTGAGGATTGCAGGTTCTAAAAAAAAATCACGAAAGTATCATGTTTAGAGCTGTGAACTCGGCAATTAAAAATCCTATCAAATATGTAAAGCACATCTAATAACACAACTAAAGCGGACAAAATTGATGTATTATACATAGGGTCCTTCTTTTCAAGCTTTAAAGTTATTTAAATTCGGGGGGTAAAAATATGGCGCTATTTTTTAAAGAGAAATCAAGGTTTTGTTGTCGGGTACGAAAACCGGGGAGAAATCGGCGTTTTTTTGCGCGCCAGTCCAAAGATCGGGATTTTTGTGGTTAACCTAATTTTAGGGACAATTAACACAAGCAATGGCTTTCTTTTGGGCAGAAATGTTCTATTTAAAGAAGCAAAATCACTCACACGAAAATGTATAGGTGCTCTAAATCAAAATTCTGCTTCCTTCATTCACTAGAATTTAACATTCTCTTTCAAATGCAACAAATAAATTAATTTCTGCGTTTTATATGTATTTGAATAGCTGGCATCGGAGTTGGCCCCGAATTTAAGGAGGAGGAAAAACCTTTAAGGCCAGCATTAAGGCCCAGTAAAGAATAGCGCTTGATCCGCTAAGGCCCACTGATGATCCACCGAGTCCGAGTGAAGCCAAGCCCTCCAGGAAGAAAGGGGAGGGTAAGGGAAATAAGGAGACGTAATGGCAGTGTTACATGAGTACAGGATGTGTTCTGTATCTGCCCTTATCTCCGGACAGTTGGGGCAGTGAGCTGTGCTGTACGCCATCAAAAGTTCCCAAGTTAAAGCTTTCTCTTAAGACTTCGCAGTCCAGTTCAGCACGAGTCTTGGGACATCTGTAAGTTCGAAGCGAGGTCGACGCCAGAGAAGACAATAGACAAGGCCCCGCGTACGTCGACACGCATGGAGTCGTCCTCTAAACGTTTTCCGCGGTTAGGAAAGCCAATTATCAGGATCATCCACTTGGCGTAGCTGTCACGCGTGACCCGAAGCGAACGCAAACAGCTCCAGCTGCGATGTTTCCGGAACAGTGACCTCTCAAAGAACTGTGGCGATGTACTCTTTACTAATTACTGTTGCAGCCTTGGTTCAAAGAGGTTTGGTGCTGTTCACTCTATTTGGTGGCTCTATTTTTTAAGCGAAGCTATATAGGCTCACAAGTGTCGGCGGTGGTGGTTGGTGGTGTCACGCTGAAAAGTGGGCCGATCCTGGTGAAAGTGCAGAAAGGGTCCAAGCTCATTGGCACATACCGGGCCCTGTCATGTGGGCCGATCCTGGTGACAATGTAGAAAGGGTCCAAGGTCAATGGCACATACCCCTGTGGGCTCGGGGACCTGTAACGCGCCCTTGAACTACCCTTGTCACACGTGGGGCCCAAAGAGACAAAATCCCCAGCCCTTACGCTGTCCAGAAAATGGGGGTAAGTGAAGCTTGTCGTCCGATTCTAGCGTGAGAGCTTCCGAAGCCCAGGCGAAACGTCAGCGAAGAACCGCCGACCCTGAGTTAAGGGCAAACGAAGCGGAACACCTGCGACAGCGCCGTCTCGCCACAAGCTTCGCTTACCCCCATTTTCTTGACAGGGGAAGGGCTTTGAGTCTTTTTCAATGGCAGACTTGGAGAGCCTGCTGCCAAACCCACTCATTGCGAGCCGCGCCGTACGCAGGAATATTTGCTAGGCCTGCGTGTGGTATTCGCATGTTGAGACGTTTGTATTTATACGCATCGTTCGTTAGGCGCGCGTTTGTTGTATACGCGTAAAACAAGAACGAGAAAAAAAAAAATAACACATTCATCGCTTAAACTAGATGTAGTGTGCATTCCGGATGCGCGAATACTAGTGGATGAAATTTTAATCATATTCTTAAAACTTTGATCAGTCAAAAGACATAAAAATGTTGACAGTCGCTTTAGCATACACTAATGAGGATGAAGGCGAAAGCCTACGCGCTCACGATACATTCATTAAATTACTTTGGCACTCTCATTCGATTGCGTTGCTACTTCCTATTAATTGCTTTTTTTCTACCAGAGTTGGTTCTGCTCCCGCCAAAGGTCGTGGGTTCGAGTGCTCTAATTAACTCTACCTTAATCAAGGTAGAGTTAATTAAGGCACTCGAACCCACGGTGGCACCATGGAGGCACTGTGTGTCATGGTGGCACCATGAATTTTGGTGTCATAACACCGGACAAACAATTTTTCGACCCAAGAGGTTTTCGCCTTATAGTTGTGGTGAGAATATAGTGTTAATAAATTGTTCTATTTTGAATGCATTAACTAACTGGCTTAAAATGAGACCGGTAGCGCTGTCGTCGTGCACAAACGCTGACACTAAAGGGATGCGAACAGCGAAGTTGTATGTCACCTATACGCAGTTCCCAATATTTGAAACCAGGTTCACCACACCCCGTTACTTGGTTGCTTTACAAGCATCTAACTGGTCCATCTCCACGTTTGGACATTGTTAAACAAGAGATGCCAGTGCGAAAGTCACCCGGTGACGATCGCGTATGCAAAATATTGCGCCTGTGTATGCGGCGAGAACATCTGAATATTCAAATGAAAGCCCGCGCGCCATTTTGTCGAAGGGCAGGCAATCTACTTGCCATTAAATGTGACGTCACAGGTCCCGCCGGCAACATCGGAGGACAAATAGACAGCCGAAACGGAAACACGGATACTTTCGTGAAACTGAAGAGCGCGTAGAGAGCACATAACCGCCGTCGGAAATGTGCCGCGCCGTAATAAACGAAGAAGAAAAAAGAAGAAAAAAAAAAGAAAGGGGGGGGGGGGGGGGCGTGGTTCATGACATAAACGCGCCGAGAGCTCTGGGCTCTAATGTGGAAGGCAGCCCTGGTGAGACGCTATACTCGAGGCCCGCTTCCCCGAAACGAGTGAAACCTTCCTCGTGAACATTTCTATTTGCTGAGTATATTTCATTCAGGAGAATTTCATTAGCAGCTGCGCAAAGCTTATACACGACGTTGTACATTTGTCAATTATTGATATTGCAATAAAGATGCTGCGCTTAGTAGACATCTTCGATACACGTTTCAAGTGTATATCTTTAACTTTGTGGCGTTCCACGTGTTACGCAGGCTTCGACGTCCCAAAGGACTCGCAACGAGTCTTTTGTGCTTACACAAAGAAGTCATTGAAACCGTAGGGCGAGCAGAGAGCGAGGAACGTTGCCGGGGCGGCCTTCGAGGCAAAGTTTGATTTCACGATATATTCAGCGCGCTTTCCCTTGCCCAAAGGCATATCTAATATGAATTTTATGGCTTATCGGCTTCGTAACATTTATGGTCGCGGCGACAGTAGTACGTGCTTCCGTTGTGTTTTATTTACGGCAAGGCCGTTTTCGAAAGAGTCCTTTCTCGGCAGGTAAAAACGTGCGCGCGAATAGCCGTTCGAATCTTTCCTTGACACCACACAGTTGTGACACGCACAAGACGAGTAAATTATGTGAATTGCTCGTCACAAAATCCAGCGCTTACGATATGGGAAACACTTAGGGACAGACAACTGGACGAGAGCTTTTAAGCAGGCCTACCATCCATCGATAGACCGAGGAATGGTCTTAATTCCCAACACGTCTTAGTGCACTTCACGGATCTGAAGTTACTTCTCCAGCAAAATTCCAACTAGAAGTGTGATGTACGTCCTAAGTGTAATTATTCTTATAAATCATCAGGGATTGAACAAAGGTAACTCATGCCGGTAACCAACATGCTGACAAGGAATTTGTGTTATTGGCCCTCTGACGAAAACATGTCTCCATTCCTTGTAAGAACGTTGTTCCACGCTGAAGGTTACAGGTTGAGACTTCCCTTGTTCGGCCACTATTTATCGATTGGAGCCTTCATCATCATCTGATCCTTTATGCTATTCTCATTCGTCGCAATTATAACCACGTGGTTTATGTATTGGCGTCTGCGTCGCCTGAAGGAAGTATGTCCGAAACGCCCCCTGATTGCTCGCTGTGAGCAAGCGAGCCCCGAATGCGAGTGGTGAAGGACGCACGCTATGCTGTCGATGTACTTTTTGCGCATTGCGCCACCCGTCGACACGAATTAGACCGTGCGCGGTGACTGGCATGAAGGGGTGTGCACCACTTGCGCGGCATGCGCAAATGCGTACAACTGCCCTCGATTCATGCACTCGCGTAAAGGCTACGGTAACTGTTTCTTCTTGCAACTTCTGCGTTTTTAAAGCTTTATTGCTTGGGCCAGGACAAATGGCCGCAAAGGTTTGTGGAACGTTGGGGCCGTGGCACAGTGTCAGTCTCGATGTTTGCTGAGCGCGGTCGTCGTTGACGTTGTCTAGAATCGTTAGAGTAGCTGGTTAAGTCTCTACGGAGTGCTTGGGTGGGGATTTTTTTTTTCCTGATCACGAATGTAAAAAGGTGGCCCACAGGGCGTAAACGAACAAATGAGTATTCTAATAAACCACTCAGTCTGGTTCAAGCCGAAACATTGCCTTCGAGGATACGTTAAGCTGTCATCACGGCTTCCGTGCTTGGAACAGTCTATATAAGGCCGAGCGCGTATCGCCAACCTTGTCTGCGTTCAGTTAGAGTAGTACGACAGACTTTTTTTTTGAAAAGGACATTGAATAAGCGTATTAAGTTAAGGTTTGTTACGTTAAGCTTCTGATTTAGTGCATCAGTACAGGCCGGATTAGCCTGACATACTTGACCCGCGATAGTTCCGCTGAGCATCCAAAGCGCTGTTAGCAAGGATGTGTCACCAGACGTTGGTCTTGTCTTGAAGAAAGTTAACCAACAGTCGTAAAACTTCTTTACTGATTACTCTGGGTCCTTCAGAGAAAGTAAGCTTCGGCGATAGCAAAGCGGGAATGGTTACTGTGAGAGGAGGCTTCGGAAGCCAGAAAAGGAGCCAAAACGAAATACCGGTAGCGACGATGCCCAGGAGTTTTCGCACCAGCTCGTCGTGATGAGCCGTCTTTCGACAGCGTTTACACGGAACTAGTTAGTCTACCAGCGCGCAAGAAACACGAGGACAGTAAGATAGACGCGTCTGCGCAAGCCGTTACTTTGTGTGCTATGTGTACATGCTGTCCCGGCTATCATGCACCAATGTTTAACAAAAGACGAATAAACCGAGGCGAATAAGACCAAGTGCATGTTGTTGGGAGTCTGGTTGAGAAACCGCCAGTAATCTTGTATTCCGTGCCGTACAATTAGTCTATTAAAAGTAATTATCTAACTTTTACATTGCTGCTCTAATCGTCAAAACATCTATGAGGGAGTCGTACATAATGCTAACAGACGTGAAAATGTGATGTTTCGCCGGAGGGTTGTTTATTTCTCTCCAGCGAAGAGAGAAAGCCCATGAAATGTGCAAACATATTATGTGACGGCGCGCCCGCGCGCACGTGATAGCAGCGCTGTCAGTCTCTGTGGGAATGTAAGCTGATCATCGCCGTCACCGTGATGTGCTGCATATATTTTTGAACATGTAAGGTATATGTTTGTATATGTCGTATACGGATATGCAGTCTGTTTCACACTTAGGGGAAATCTCGGAGCGCATTGCATCGCGCCCGACTCCAGCGCTCGCCGCATCGCGATGCAATGAGCTCCGAGATTTCCCCTAAGTGTGAAACAGACTGTACATGCTTTACTATTAACCACCAAAGTTTCTAATACAAGGCGCACGTTGGTGACTGAATTATTCTTTCTTTTGTTTTTTAGAATTGCTGTGCGCGAACAAGAGTCATGAAACTTTGCATTCACCGTGCATGCCCTTTATCTTAAATAATCTCAGACTATTAAAAAGTGCGAAACAATATTACTGCTTACAATCTGAAAGTGATACAATTTCACTGGCGCCGCTTTCTACGGGCAGCGCGATGAACAGGTCATGCACGGCGTGTTAAAGCATTTAAGGGTGGCGCAAAGTTTTGCTGCACTCAAGTATAGTTAGAATACCGTCCGATGAGTTTAAGCACAACGTCTCAAGCTTGCGGTCGCGGTCAGCACTTCGCCTTTCCGGCCACACTGCCATTTTTTTGTATATTTTACAAGCGAAGCTGTTCGCCTCTAGTTGGTCGGGATTTTTCGTGGCGTGCTCACCCAAAAAACAGCAGCTCGAAAAAGGGCTTTGTGTTTGAGTTTGTGATTTTTTGCGCGATTTCTCTCTTTGCCGAGAAAAGCAAACAAGCGATTCGTACCTCGTTGTAACTTGTAAACATCAAGTTTTGACGTCTCATGCGATTATCTGCAACTCATTATTTGACATGTTAACGATTGAAACAACAATTAAAAAGTTTTGCAATTAATTTTAGTTACCTAATTGGATGTAATTAAATAAAAAAAATTACTGGTGGTTTCTGAATTGGGCTCGGAAAAACATGCACTCGGTCTTATTCGCGTTGCATGATCCGTCTTCTCGGTGCATGATCGCTGGGACAGCCTGTACATGTGACGCTTGTCAAAATCGCCGAGCGTTGCAAGTGCGCGCTTTGTCGGCGCCTATTGCAACGTCCTTGCGTCTTTTTGGGCGTCGGTAGATTAATCTCGAATACCAACAAGCCCAAACTTACATTATTTCAATAAAGGAAAGCTTTGTCTTCATTCCGTCCAGTAACGAACGATCCTTCAACGCCAAGTAATTGAAAGTAGCATTTACGAACCGTAGCAGTCAAAAATTGCTGACAGTGCTACTCCGCTTACTTCGCGTAGTCGCACAGGGCTGTGCTCTCAAAGCGCTTACAGCGCCGCCGCCGCCTCTCGGCGGTCCCGTACTCCATGCGCCGCGAACAAAGTAAAAGGGCGGGTGTTACGCGGTCGCACGCGTACACAATGGTCCGAGTCTGCATTGCGATACGAGGGTACGCCTCCTCCTCTTGTGCGTGGGGTTCTTTAGTCGTGAAGACAGGACCTCGACGGGCGTCGCTTTTTCGGCGCCTCTCCTCTTCCGCGGAAGCGGCCTCCGTCTTTCCTGCTTCCTCCTTCCTCCAACTGTTGCGCCACACGGAGAGGCGGCCTGCGACGAGCCGCGCGAGAGACAGCGCCGTCCACCCTTGCGGTCATCGCTCTCCGCGCTCCCTCCTGCGTTGCAGCGGACGCTGTGTATAATAATTGCGAGCGAGGAGGTTATCGTAGTCTGCAGCCCGGGACCAGCGAGGCGTGCTTGTTACACGAAGACGTGTATCGCTTACCGCAGTGCCCCCTTTCCTTCGCGCGTGTGGGCAGTCGACTGGCTCGTGCCTTTAGCCAGTGGGTCACGCGCGCAGAACAATATGCCACGTCCTAAATGTGCACCGAAGGCGATTCGGCTTCGCTGTATCGATAGGATATTGTCTTCGTACTCGGTCAGCTGCGTGTCCTTTCTTAGTCATTGCGTGGCCTTTTCACCCCGGAAAGGGCAATGTGTGGCACGTGAAACGTGTATTTCTTTATATTTTTCAAATTTTTATACCTGCAGACACGATTGGCATTACCATCACCAGGAGCGGTGGGGGTGGATAACATACGCAGGTTTCACAGCAAATGCAGGCCGACGAAAATTAGCCTCAGCGTAATACATGTTGCAACACCATGACACATTATCAAAGAAAATGTAGCTTTAGCCCGACACTGCTATATGGAGTAGAATGAAATCTCCCTAATACAGTACAACACGAAGAAATGCGCGCTAAGCGCGTTTTCAAGTAACTGTCACAAAGTCTTAGAACAGGATGTTTTATTCTGATATGGTGGTTTGGTGATAGCTTGCTTGGATTTCTATTGCAAAGTACGCCACACGCCGGGTATTAGCAAAAATGCCTCATGCACTTACGCCAGGGACACTCTTCAACGATATAGAAAAAAAAAAAAACCATGTCAAGATGTAATCATTCTGAACGCTAAGTAAGCACCTCGGCAAAATTCATAGTACAGTTTTTGTCCAGACGTGTACTCCTAAAGAACACTGCATTCATTTCTTTTAGTTCCTATTTAAAAAAAGAAAATCTTAGTTAATTAGGCTAATTATTACACGTAAAAAGCACTTCCCGTTGCTCATGCCCGCAGCTACTCATGTTACATTCCACTGGTGCCTACCGCGCTCCAACTCTGGTTTGCAGCGATGCGGAGCCCTCTACAGGTGGGAGCCACATAAAATCTGCCCCAGTCGAACGTGATAAGGTTCTCCCAGAGCAATTGGAGTAGTATCCACGTGATTGAATTTCTGTCGAATCACGGTCGCACTCGCATCTCGAACTAGAGAGCGCTCCGAGTTGGAGCACGGAGCGCTGAACAAACCAGGCTAATGTGTTTTTATTTCGACCAGCCGAATGTAAAGCGCACCACGAGAGCCCTCTGGAGCGCTCGAAAGCGACCATAAGACCGTGTTGCGGAGAAGCCATGCACATCGGCTATAAAATATTTCGTCTCGGATGAACCAGGAGCTATGCCTGAAACTGTATATCCGGTGTAACGTGAGGATTTCTTTCGTTATGTAGACTCTGTGCTCTTTCCTACCATCCACCCCTCGCGAACAGCCGATGCTGGTGGAAACGGAAGGGGTGGGCTGCTCAGACCTGTCACGAAGCTCGAAAAAGAATAGCATTGGAATGAAGTCGTTCCATTGTCCCCGCCTAGGATCACCAAATCGCGGTTTTGTGGCAGTGGCTCAGAAATGCGATTCCTTTATTTAAGCTAGAACCCTTGCCTATAGTTGCGTTATTGATTTAAATGTGCTCCTAATTACGTAAGAGGCTGCAGCGTAGAAATTGCAGAAGTAGATTCTCGCAAATTGTGGCAACTCAACGAGAAGCACAACGTGTGTAACACTAAATACTACGTACGTTTCATTGTTTCTCAATTCCAACCATGTGCAAAAAAGAAAGCTTAACACTTCCGAATTGTGCAATAAATGTTTTTATTGCAGCTATTCACTAGACTAGTGTTCCAATGAATGACAGTCTTGAATTGTTAGGCG
The DNA here is from genome assembly GCF_013339745.2 of Dermacentor silvarum. Classification (NCBI taxonomy): domain Eukaryota; kingdom Metazoa; phylum Arthropoda; class Arachnida; order Ixodida; family Ixodidae; genus Dermacentor; species Dermacentor silvarum. The sequence continues at coordinate 122,671,095 of NC_051161.1, forward strand.
GATGAAACCAACAGTTCAAACAGCCTGTGTTGGACAAATATTTTGTTGAGTTAGCTTGGGAATTTGAGAATGCTCACGGCGTCTTCGATCTCCTGAATAACAAATAATCTATTATGTGTCAATTCTTGCCATGGTATAAAGTAAGATGTTGTGTCGGCTGAGCTTCAGCTTCTTTACCATCGACGCACGGACTTTACCTCTAGTTCGCATGGTGACAAATTCTACCTGTAATAGTAAACCTCAATACCCGGTACTTCCATACTTCAGCTTTACTTATAAAGTAAGTAAAGCTGAATGCTTGTTAATGAACCTTGTTAATAACCTCCGTCCAAATACGAATAATCAATCAATCAATCAATCAATCAATCAATCAATCAATCAATCAATCAATCAATCAATCAATCAATCAATCATGTTTATTTAACGTGCCCAGGAACAACACTAAGGTCTGAGTGCTGGCGCACGCATACATTACAAACCAAAAAAAAACAAAACACTGAAGGGGACAATCATTAAAAAAATAAACGAATAAAAATAAAAATTGTGAAAACAAGAAAGTACGGACAATAAAACGGCAAAGTAAATACAAAAGAAAAAGGAGGAGAAGGGCACTTGAACAATGCATGAAATTATAACACAAGGCAAAGCTCGGAAAAGAACGATGGCAAGGAGTTATGAAAGATATCAATTTCGCGAAAGTAGGTGTTATAAAGATTCTGTATTCTGTGGACAGTTGAGTGTTCGTGATGACAGGCAGGAATATGAAAAGGTCTACGTTCTTTGGTGATCTTGCGTGGGATACGAAACATGACACAGCTGAGAAGTTCGGGATACGTGAGGTTACCGTGAAGGAGTTTGAAGAGAAACAGAAGGTCAGCGCGATTACGTCGGTCGCGAAGTGAGGGCAGTGACACTAATACAACAGTGCTAGTACAGGGTGCAATGTCCAGGTTTGCAAAGCGGTGATTATATATGCTTAAAAACTTTTTCTGGACAGGATCTATAATGTCACTCTTGGATCTAGAAGAGCCATTCCAGACGACCGACGCATATTCGAGTTGAGGAAGACAGATGGTTATGTACAATTTGCAACGGTGTAGGAGACTTGAATTCCCTCGATAGTCTGCATACAGAACCAAGAGAGCACATACCCCGCATTGCAACACGTTTAGTGTGAGCCGAAAAGTGTAAGGTTGCATCAAAAAGTACACCAAGATCATTGATCTCGCAGACCTTACACAACGGCACAGAATCTCCAGAATAAGAAAAAGAAATACTTGCTGTTTTGCGTGTGAAAGTCATGACTTTGGTCTTAGCATTCAAGGTAAGGTTATTATCCTTGCACCATTTAGAAAAGGAAAACAGGTCAAACTGCAGGGCGCGACAGTCATCAACAGTGTGAATTTTCTTTAAAATATTGATCTCATCGGCATACAAAAGGAAAGAAGACTTCCGAATAACAGAACGAAGGTCATTAATAAAAATTAAAAAAAGGAGTGGCCCTAATACTGACCTTTGAGGGACGCCTCTAGTTGCCATGTAAGAAGAAGACGTTTGGCCATTGACGTTAACATAACAGGTTCTATCAAGAAGATAACTGCGCAAGAGATTCACAACTGACAAGTCAACATCAAAGTGCGTAAGCTTGATCAGAAGCAGCGAGTGGCTGACTACGTCAAAAGCCTTGCTGAGATAACAGTAAATGGTGTCAACTTGCCCCCTTTGAAGTACCGGCGTTGCGGTCTGTGTCATGAAACTTGCAAGATTTGAATAATAATAATAATAATAATAATAATAATAATAATAATAATAATAATAATAATAATAATAATAATAATAATAATAATAATAATAATAATAATAATAATAATAATAATAATAATATAATAATAATAATAATAATAATAATAATAATAATATAATAATAATAATAATAATAATAATAATAATAATAATAAAAACGTTGACGTTTTTTTTCTGTTGTCAGGATTATTTTATGGTGTGGAAGTTTAGTTTCGGAAGAGCTGTGAAGGGCTTTTTGACGGACAAGCCTGATGTGGGCGCTGTAGTAATACCGCTGGGAGGCTACTTTTGATGTGCGAAATACTTATCCTATCTATGGACACTTTTGCAAACGAGCGGTGTCGAATATTCTGGCAAGATTCAGACCTGCTTCCTCCTCGCTACCCCCCCCCCCCCCCCCCCCTCGCTTTCCGTTACTTTTTTTCTCTTTTATTTTGGCAAGAAAGCGCATTTATTAATTTTCACGGACAACGAAAGATCAACACAAGCTGGTTAGGGATTGTTGGCACTACTACTTCTGTGGCCTCACGATACATTTCTTTTTAGACAAATAGTGCAGTCGTCTACAGAAATCAGGAGTTTCTTTTTGGAATAAAAGACCGATTAATTTCAAAATGTCGAATGAACTTTATAAAAAACCTAAGGGCGGTTGTTTATTAAATTCGACAGGTTGGCTTAGGCTACTAAAGAGCCTGCTATGCTTTTCACACAATCTCTTATTTTGCAATTTTTATACAAAAAAAAATAATATCAGCACACTTCTGACTGGCAAAACGAAATGTAGCCAAAACGCAATATCAAATCTAGCACGTAACAAACTAGCTACCAAGAAAACTTCAAAACTACACATATTAAGCAAATTACAAAATCATTGCATGACCACTGATAAACATGAGCAGGCTGCAATCATGCATGTATCGTTGAGTTGACAATAAATTGAGAAAATGAAAGTAATGCGGGAAATTTATCATGTCATTATAACGGGATTATTAACAACGTCATACCGATTAATACTATTTTAATAATAATAATAATAATAATAATAATAATAATAATAATAATAATAATAATAATAATAATAATAATAATAATAATAATAATAATAATAATAATATGATTATTATTATTTGTTTTGAAAGCATATATACATTTGACAGGAAGTGGAAAGCGAGGAGCAGGCTGGCAACTGTCACCGGAAGGGGCACAACGCAGCTGCCTACTCTTCAGAAAGGAGGAGACAGAAACATAGAGATGGAAGATAGGAAGGAGGGGAGGAAAGAGGAAAGAAAGAGCCAGATAACAAATCTCAAAGAATAAAGTAGAACACACACAGTACAGGTCACGCGCAGTAGGTCACGCTAAACTCGAGAATCTTAAGATAAAAGAAAACGCGTCTGAGCTCTTGTCTCTTGAAAACGGAAATAAGCTACAAACGTTAACCTAAGTTAGTACACTTCTAGAAAAGTAAGGAGAGCCCGATGAGCCTGATCGCGCCGATTCGCACAACCACTAGTGGGTAGAAGTATTCGTCAAATGTCGTACACCGCAGGCCAAGGAGATGATAGTCTCACTAAAACTGCTCAATAATTTGACTAAAAAACTTTTCTTTCTTTCCTTTTTCAGATGAGGACGCTTTCAGGTGCACAAGGTTTCAGACATTGCAAAAAAATAATGACAGGATTAAAAGTCGGAAACGTTTATCGCTCGGTTGGTAAAAGCTTTGAGGCACACACGTGTCAATATTAAAGCGCAGTTAACGTCACATTTGTAGCGTAATAAATTAATACGCGACAGGTTTTGGTGCGTTGCACGTGGGGAACATTATGCAGAGATTTTAACACTGATATTGTTGCAAGAGAACTATTTTCACATTTCAGTCTATACATTTCTAGCAAAATGCCATTACCAGCATGGAGAAAGATCGCGAAGGCCAAACTGAAGGTATCAAAATCAGGATAACAGGAATATTCGAAGACTCGTTTCACATTTTATGGGAGGCTCCTCAAGTGTGCCGTTATCAAGGATTATACGGATCTCCTGTATTGTCGACATACACAACTCCGTACTTTAATACACAACTCCGATGTCTTGATTTCATTTGTAAGTTCCACTTGTTCCAACATTTGAGCCCGACCTCTGGT